>NW_006400197.1:436036-452979 GCF_000299155.1 Elephantulus edwardii | reverse complement strand
GGGGAGAGGGGTGCAACAATGAATGAATGGAATTCCAAAATCTCTGTAGATGTTCATTGAAATTAAAAATAAAAGAAATTATTAAAAAAAGAAAGGCTTCAGGTATTTTGTTCATAGTGTCACTATGAGTCATGCTCGACTTGATGACAATAAAAAAAAACAAAACAAAACACAGTTGCAGGAGGAGATTGTCCATCCTTCTCCCACAAAGCAGTTGGTGGATTCCAACCACTTGCCTTTGGGATTGCAGCACAGCTTCTTACCAGTAGGCTATCAGAGTTCCCTGTTAGTGATGCACAATGCTCCATTGTGTGAATGTACCATTTTCTTTAGCATTCATCCATTGATGGGTACTTGGGTTGTTTCCAACTCTTTGATATACAAATAGTGCCACAACAAACATTTCTATCTGTTCATATCATAACTCTTGTTTCTCTAGGATATATACCTAGTAGTGGGATTGTTGGATCAAATGATATTTTTATTTCTAACTTTCTAAAGAAGTGCCAAACGGTCTTCCAAAATGGTTGCACCATTACTTTTCTACCAGCAGTGAATGAGAGCTCCAATCTCTTCACATCCTAGCCAGCTTTTATTATTTGAAACCTTTAAGGAAGGAATGGACAATGTAATGGTTGCTGGCATCACAAAAAGAGGCAACAACATATTATTTTTATGTACCATTGAAAGCACCTATCACTACAAATGGGAGCTTTCGTGGCCTAGTGGCAAGAAGTGGTGCTGCAATCCCAAAGGAATGTGGTTCGAGACTACCAGCCACTCCACAGGAGAAGGATGGGCACTCTCCTCTGGTGTGATTAACTGCCTCTGAAAACCCACCAGAGGGTCAGCTATGGGTCTATTCCAACTCCCCAGTACTCAACAACATCACTACTAATAAAACAATCTTTATAAAATAATTCTAACTCATATTTGTAGGAATCTTGAACTTACATGAAGTAGGACAAGAAACATGTTACATGACACCACAAATGTGCACAAGGAAAACACAGACTGTTGGAAATTCTACAAGACAAACAATTCCGTAGCAAGTCTTATGACAGTTGTGCATGTTATTCCAATAGACATTAAAATATCTAGCCCACTCTTCCAGAAAAAAGAGATTTAAGATCATTGTCAACAAATCACCGTGCATGTACCCACTTGATAGCAACAGGTTTGGACTTTGGGGGGAGGTGTTCTGTTAGAGAAATAATCACTGACCCAACAGGAAAAGAAGACAAAATTCAGAACCACCTAAAAGCATGTCTCATTCTTCATCTGACTAAAAAGGACAAGGATAAGGGTCTTGGCCACTGTCTTGACTTAGAGCTTTGATCACTAAAGTGGCCACACCGTTCTTCTGTTTCCATTTCAGACCAGGGCAATACAGAGAATTTTTAAATAAAACAATGGATGAAATATCTCAACAGGTTAACATGTATTTGGGTCCTGATGTGACCTCACACCTTGGCAGGCTTTCAAGTTTTCTCCTAAATGCCACTCTACCCAACTTTTGGCTCTAGCCAATGTGCCCTTCCTTCAGCCCCCTAGAGGCCCTACTGGCTCTTCTATCAGGAATAGGAAACTACAAAAATCAATGACAATTAAGAGTATCTCCTTAAACTTTCTCTGGATAGATGCTTCCCAACTCCCCATCTAGCAATTCTTGAATTCGTTATTTGTAAAATATTCCCAAACTTCACCTCTATGCTATCTTTCTTACTTACTTATTTGAGGGTGTCCAAACCAGACAGGAGGAGAGCTAGCCACCCCACCTAGAAGGGACTGGACTGTCCGGGGGTTACGGAGAGGTCAGGTATAAAGGAAGGAAAAACACATTTTATTTCTTCAGTTACAGAACCAGGTTATGTTTTGAGAGATGATTTTTTGAAGAGACATGATCCAGCAGAGTCTCCACTTTCCATGTTAGTTCCTTGGTCTGCAGGAGTCTACGTGTGGCACTAGGCCTTCACATGAGGAGATGTTAACAGGGACGATGTAGACAACATGTTGATCTCCACACCCCACACCACATGCAAAGGGTGGACCCTCAGCATAATCAGAACCATTTCATAACACAGCGTTATCACAATACTGCTTTACAGGATGGTTAACAATCATCTCACGAATATATCAGGAATCCAATCCCACAGACAAAGTCATTCCCACAGCATTTGGAAAAACTGCCCATCCCCTGAGAAGAAAATCAGAGAAAGTTAGTGCGTAGTCTAAGAAAGGCCTTAAAGCAGAAAAGGAAATGTAAGGCAACAGTTTGGGATTTGTCTGTGCCACTCCATAATAGACTGTGTACAGCACACGTTTGAAGCCTGGGCAGCAGGCAGGTGGGCATGAGCAAGGCCAGGAGGAGAGATGTCTGTTGTCCTCAGCACCCACAGCAAGTTCTCGGGGAAGAGACAGCAGTGCAGATTGCCAGCCCCAGGGCCCACACAGCACCCTCAAAAGTCATAGGGGGACACAAAGATGGCGATCTTAGACACATGATTTGCCTGGAAGGAGCGGTCCAGGTATTCTGACATGTCGACGTCCACCTCCAGTGTCTGAGGCCCTTCCAGAGTCTGTATGAGGATCAACTCCCCCGTCTGCCGGTCTGAACGCTGCATCACAAAGTGGCCACGGCTGTTTCCACCCACAATCCCAAACCGCAGGCTGTTGGGCCCTGGCCGGCCAGGCGGTGAGGCCGTGGCCATGCGAAAGAGTGTGATGGGTGTCTTCAAGTTGGAAGGCAGAGAGAGGTAATGGAAGGAGATGGTCTTGGGCAAATGGCGACAGGGTCTGCTGTCCATGGGGCAGGGGTTTCACTCACACTGACTGAAATTGAGGCAAAAAGAGAGGGTGCTGGCCATGAGGAAACTCAGAAGGAACTGTTCTGCCCTGGCTTGCCTACTCCATCTCCCCTCACAGGGCCACACGGATATCCTTCCCCATCTGTCCCCTCATGGCAAGAGCCTCAGCATGAGTAGGTAGAGTCTGACTTAGCCAGGGAAGGGATGCTGTTTCTGTTGCTGAGTGTTCCTCCCACTCAGGTGGCCCCACTGTTTCTAGGCTCTTGTGGAGATTTATGAAAACTTAAAGGTGAGTATGTATCTAGTATGTATTCACTCCTATAGTCTTTACAGAAATAAAGCCATGATAGAATAGACAGCGATGGTGGACAAAGCATGCTGTCCCTGTGTGCTGGGAGACCTCACTCAATAGCTGTGGGACCCCACCAGTTTATCAGACAAGAGCCTGGAATGTGTGGCTCCACACTGGTGACCTTTCCAAATGACGACATAGTGACTGCTGCGATGGACTCCACAGAGATTATGAGGACGGTGCAGAATAAAGGCAAGGGTTTGACCTGTCATTCTTTAGTGTTGCTGTGAGCCGGCACTTACTGGATACACCCGACAACAGCCGACTACGTTATTTAGGTCTGATGTTTCACAGTGAGGGATCCCTGAGAAGGTTCTGGTATCTTTACTGTCACAGGAACTGTTATTCCTCAGGACTGACTGTCTCTCTACTCTAGAGTCCAAATACAAGCCAAGTATATAAGCTGGGAGACTGTGTCTCTGGATTCTAAAGGTAGTGCTGTTGTTGTTATGTGCTGTTGAGTCACCTGCAACTCATAGCGACCCCATGTACAACAGCCCTAAACCCTGCTCTATCCTGTGCCAATCTCACTGTCTGACACACTTACCCCCATTATTCCAGTCACTGAATCAATCCCTCTCACTGAGGTTCTTCCTCTCCTGTGCTGTCCCTCCACCCTCCCAAGCATCATACATATATTGTGAAAATTGTATTTATTTCCCTTTAGAAGTCCCACCATCCATTATCTACCTTAAAAAAATAATAATTCCAATTATAGGGGGGCGGGCTTAAAAAAAAAATAATTCCAGTTATAGTACTGAAGCTACCAGAAATTGAGCCTTCTAGTACCACTGCAAATGAGAACACTACAAGGCACAGTGTGTGGGAATTATAATCTGACCGAGAGCTCTTGGATGCTTAGCCACCGTCCACTCTGATGTAATAATATGTACCTGCCTCATAGGCTGCTGGGTTTATCTACGTGACATTATCAATGTCTGCTTCTCTGCAGTGGCCCTTTGGAAAGTACTTCCATCATCCTCTAAGTCACAGGGAGCACTTTACATTCTTGAGTTCTTACTGCACCCAAGCAACAATCCATTAAATGCATCTAGGAGAGGGAGTGGAAGCTCAGAGAAGCCGACTCCCAGTTCCCTGGTTTTCATCTTTCCTAGAAAATAACTGCATTCTAGGAACATGCAGGGAGAATCCTGCCCAGCCCACAGTGTGCTCAAGATGCTTTACTACGGACAGTCCTGGCTGCACTCACAATGGGGATGTCTTCACCTAGCTAACGTTGCTGCTGCCCTCGGGACACTCTGGGCTGACGCACTGGAAGCCTCCATTGGTGTTGATGCACATAGTGTCCCGAGGACACGTGTGCTGGGAAGCTGCACACTCATCAACATATGAAATCCAGGACACACACAGAGAGAAGGTGCAATCTGCCCGAGCTTTGACCACACAGACCCAAACCCAAGGCCCCATAAGGTCCTCCCAAGGAACACCCTTCCCTACACCCAGCTTCCCTTCCCTTGGTGTGGCAGAGTCTGGGGAGGACTACTTGGGTGAATCTCTCCCGCAGTCCTCATCCTTTAGGAATCAAATTCCTCTCCAGAAAGCCTTCCTACTCATGCAGAAGTCAGCCTGCAAGGCCCACTGCCTGGTTTCAGAGACTAGTCTGGGAGGAGCAAGAGGAGACTCCACTTTTCGTTCAGGAAGAGAAGTGCATTCTGGCTCAGCCTTATGCAGAGATTTGGATTATCTATGTGTATTGATATCTGCATTTGTTGTACGGGGAAGTGGAATAATAGGAAGCTGCCTACTAGCTAATAAATCAAATCCATTACCATTATTCAATTTCAGCACAGAAACCCACAGGCTAAGAGACATCACAAAAATGCAAACTAAGCCATTAGCTAAAGCAGTCCTCAGACACCCATGCTTTCCTGGGCAGGTGACTAATAGTGCCAAGTGGAAGGAGTTGTTTTAATCTTGCTAAAGTGCTAAGATCGGGTATTAATGTGCTCAAGGAGTACGGTGGCCGGTGGCCAGTGTCCAGTCAATACACCCATGTGAAGCCACCATCTGTCAGTGGAGGCTTGCGTGTTGCTCTGACACTGAAATTTCAGTTCAACTTTCAGACTAAGATGGATGGATAAAAGGCTTTAGTTTCATTTTGTGTGAAGTCAACATGAGTTGGGGGCTCACTCAACATAACGTACAATACTGAAGGACAGAATGAATATAGTTAAGGATTGCTTTCAATTATATGAATCTGAAACTTTAGTTTCATTTCAAGCATTCTGTTTTTCCAGCTTGCAGTACTGATTAAATCCTCTGATTAGCATTTATTTGCCCTCAAACTCTGTTTTAAATTCTCTGTTGTTGCTGTGTACCAACACAGAATCAATCCCATAGAAGACCCTGTCGGGTTTTCAGAGGCAGTAAATCATAGAGGAGGAAATGGCCCATTTTTCTCCCACAGAGCAGCTAGCAGATTTGAACATTGGTGTTGGCATTTCAATTCCTTACCATTCTGATGTTGTATGTTGTTGTTGTTGTTGTTATGTGCCATTGAGTTGCTTGTGACTCATAGCAACTCTATGTACAACAGCCCTAAACCTTGCTCTATCCTGTGCCAGCTTTACTATCTCTGACACACCTATCCTTATTACTCCAGTTACTGTATCAATCCATCTCATTGATGGTCTCCCTCTCTTTCTCTGTCCCTCTACCCTTCCAATCATGATGTCCCTCTCCAAGGACTAGTCTCTACTCGCAACATGCCCATAGTATGTCAGATGAAGCCTCAGAATCCTTACCTTCAAGGAGCAGCCTGGCTTCACCATCTCTAAGATGAACCAGTTTGTTCTCCTGGTAGTCCATGGTATATTCAACAGCTCAAAGGCATCAATTATCTTTCTATCATACCTAGTCATTGCCCAGCTCTCTGATGCATAGCAATCAATTGTAAAGTCTATGGCCTGGATCAGGTGCACCTTAGTCTCCAGACTGACATTGTTGCTCTTCAGTACTCTGGAGAGGCCTTCAACAGCTGACTTTCCTAATACAGTTTTGTCTCTTGATTTCCTGGCTGCTGATACCAAGAGTGTTGATTGTGGAACCAAGCAAACTAAAGCTGTTAATAATCTCAATCTCTTCATCATCTGTCATGATGCTACCAATCAGCTCAGTGGTGAGAATCTGTTTTCTTTACGTTGAGCTTCAATCCACATTGAAAGCTGCCGCGCTTGACCTTCTGCAACAAGCACTTCAAGTATTCCTCAGGTTCAGCAAGCAGGGTTGTGTCATCTGCATAATGCAGGTTGCTGATAAATCTTCCTCCAGTCCTGATGCTGCATTCCTTCTTCTATAGCCCAGCCTTCTGGATGATCTGTTCTGCATATAGATTGAAAAGGTCTGGAGAGAGAATACATCCTGGCATAAACTCATCTAGATTTTGAATCATGCAGTATCTCCTTGTTATGTATGATGACTGTCTCCAGGTTCAAGTATGTTGTTGTTGTTATGTGACGTCGAGTGACTTGCAACTCATAGTGACCCTATATACAACACCCCTAAGCCCTGCTCTATCCTGTGCCAGTCACACTGCCTCCGATAAACCCATCCCGATTACCCCAGTCACTGAATCAATCCACCTTATAGAGAGGGTCTTCCCCTTCTGGGCCATCCCTCCACCCTCCCAAGCATGATGCCCCTTTCCAAGGACCTGTCTCTCCTTACAACATGTCCAAAGTATGTCAGACGAAGCCTCAGGATATTTGCCTCCAAGGAGCCGCCCAGTTTAACCCTCTCCAGGATGAATCTGTTTGTTTTCTTAGTAGTCTGAGGTACCCTCAATACTCTTCTCCAGCACCACAGCTCAAAGGCATCAATTCTCCTTCTATCCTCCCTAGTCATTGTCCAACTCTCCGATGCATAACAAGTGATTGCAAAGACCATGGCCTGTATCAGATGCACCTTAGTCTCCAGGGTGACACCATTGCTTTACAATACTTTGGAGAGGTCCCTAACAGCAGACTTTCCCATCGCAATACATTTTTTAATTTCGTGGCTGCTGGTGCCAAGAGTGTTGAATGTGGAGCCAAGGAAACTAAAGTTGTTAACAATCTCAATCTCTTCCTCATCCGTCCTGATGCTGCCAATTGGTCCAGTGGTGAGAATCTTTGTCTTCTTGATATTGAGCCTTAATCCATACTGAAGGTTGTAGTTCTTGACCCTCTGCAGCAAGTGCTTTAGATACTCAGTTTCAGCAAGCAGTGTTGTGTCATCTGCATAACACAGATTGTTGATAGATCTTCCACCAATCCTGACGCCACACTTCTCATAGAGCCCAGCCTCCCAGATAATCTGTTCTGCATACAGGTTGAAAAGGTATGAAGACAGGACCCATCCCTGGCATAAACCCTTCCCAATTTTGAACCACGCAGCATGTCCTTGCTCTGTTCTGACGACTGCCTCTTGGTCCAAGTATAGATTTTGCATTAGCACAATCAAGTGTTGTGGGATTCTCATTCTTCTCAGAGTCAGCCACAGTTTGTTATGATCCACACAGTTAAATGCCTCTGCATAATCAATGAAACACAGACATTCCTCTGGTACTCCTGCTTTCTGCCAAGATTCATCTAACATTACCTATAACATTTCTAGTACCATGGCCTCTTCTAAACCCAGCCTGCACATCTGGCAGTTCTCTGTTGAAGTGATGTTCCAATAATTTTTGGATAATTTTCAGCAGAATATTGCTTGCATGTGATATTAATGATATTGTTTGATAATTTCCTCATTCTGTTGAGTCACCTTTCTTTGGAATGGGAACAAATTAGATCTCTTCCAGTCAGTGACAATTCTATAGTCATAAAAAATAACTAAGCCAAATGTAAATGACAGTCAAAACTCCAGACTTATGTGGCCCTGTCTGATATCCTGGACCAATGCTACTATTTGGAAGAAAGTATCCCATGCAGAGATAGAAGATGCCATTTGTTTAGCCTCAAGGAAGGGAGATGCATTTCCTGAGTTAGCATTTGTCTTCTGAATACTATTTTTTTTCAGCCTTAAGTGAACAATATCTTTACATTTTTGTTTCCTGGAAACTGCATGTAAATTGTTCTCCTGGATGGAGAAGCCTTGTGGCTTCAAACCCAGGATACATTAAGCAGATCAATTGCTGACTGCTTAAGAAACTGCCATTGGCCTTGAGAAGCAAGGCAGTCTTGGAGAATTGTCACTGTCGTCTTGATCTCAAATAAAGTATATGGATACAGCAGTTCTGCCTCAGTCCTAAATCTGGTGTAGTGGCTGTGGAAAAAGGACCCCTTTGATGCCCAGAAACAACATTATTGTGACCAGTGTCAGCGGGACTTGTGTGCTGGTGAGGATGGCGGCTGCTGGTGAGCTCTTTTTACTTTAGCCTTTCATTCCTACCAGTCAGCGAGTCTGCAAACCTCTCCAGACTCCTCTATGCTCTGCTCTGTTCTTGGGGAGGTTATGTGCTCTGGACTTTCTCTCTTGGCTTCTGGGCCCTCTGTCTTCCAGTTAGGTTTGGCACTGGGAGGCCTGAAGAAAGGGTTGGGATGCCTGCCTGGCTGTGCCTTCAAGGGGCTGCGTTTTCCTTGGCACAGCTCTTTCAAGGGTCTCTCTTTCCTAGCTCTGACCACACCTCTCTAACCCAGGGCTGCGGACGACTTTCCCCTCAATACCTGGGTACCTCCCCTCCCTTGCACCAAATTGTCCTCAGCCAGCTCTCCCGTACGGCCCCTGCTGTGGAGCCACACCATACTATGGCACAAATAACTTAAAGGTGCCACCCCTTTCAGAGGCACACGTATCTGCTTGGGAGCAGGAACAGACTTTGAGGTGTTCACACAGGGCCAAGCAGTGTGCAAAGAACTTACTGTTTTCCCTCAATTGCACCACTGGCTGCTCTGCCTTGGGGTTCAGCCTGATCTGAAGGCATTGCTAAGTGGGAGAACATAACCCAACACTGACAGCTGTTACCCAGATGAGACCAGAAGAGATTACTGGCCAGAATGGTCAAGCACCCTATTTGTACAGACAAACGTGTAGCCTGATCTTTTGGAGATTGTCTAGTTGGTGGTTTTCAAGATTAAACATATCTGAGAGCTTGGCTTTCTCACTCACCCATTCTGAGGTCCTGATAGGTGAAGGCAGCAGCAAATGACCACCTGGACACAGAGGTGCTCTCCTGTTACCCACTGTCACCCCTGCACTCACCTTCACAGCTCTTCCCATCAGCCAGTGTGCGGTATCCACTTGGGCAGGCACAGTGGTAGGAGCCCGGGGTGTTCACGCACGCGTGCATGCAGAGTCGTGGACGCCCTTCTTGTCTGTAGAGCTCACACTCATTCACATCTAGGGACAGAAGTACCTGCTGTAATGCCAGGGCCCTTGCAGCAGGCAAAGAGCCACCTATGAGCCAGAAGAACAGCACTGGGATATTGCAGCTGTGCCCAGATGAGTGGGCTTGATGGAGCTTACTCTAGCAGAACAAAGGAGCTCCCCTTTCCCACAAGCCAAAAATTAGAGGGTTGAAGGGAGAAATAAGCAGGAGATGAGGTCACAGGGACTAATAGACCAGAGGTGGCCTCTATGAATTTGGAGAGACATTTCAAAGACCAGCAGATCAGGCTGAGCAGTACAGATAATAGAGCATAGTGGCTCTCTGAACAATAGCCCTAAAACCTGTCCTCTCCTGTGCCATCCTCATCATCTCTGCTATACTGGAGCCCATTGCTGCAGTCACTGTGTTAATCGATCTGACTGAGGGTCATAGCCTCTTTCACTAAGCTTTCTGAGCATGATCTCCTTCTCCAAGGAATAGCCTCTTCTAGCAACATGTCCAAAATACATGAGGCAAACTTCACTATCTTTGCTGTCAAGGAGCATTATGGCTCATATCTGTTCTTTTGGCAGTCCATGGGATATTCAGTACTCTTCTCCATCACCACAACTCAGAGGCATCAATTCTTCTGCCATCCTTATTCATTGTCATCTCTCAGGTGCACAGTAAGTGACTGAAAAGACCTGAATTAGGCACACCTTAGTTTCAAACTAACATCATTTCTCCTCAGTAATTTGGACTGGTCCCTGAGAGTGCACTTATCCAGAGCAATATGTATCCTGATCTCCAGAGCAATATGTATCCTGATCTCCTGACTGTTGGTACCAAGAGAACTGATTGTGGATCCAAGTAAGATGAAATTGTTGACAATATCAATCTTTTCTCCAGCTATCATGACATTGCTTATTGGTCCAGTGATGAAGATTTTTGCTTTCTTGACATTGAGAAGTAATCCATATTGAAGGCTTTGATCTTCCACAGCAAGCATTTCAAATCCTCCTCATTTTCAGGAAGCAAGTTTGTATCATTTATATAACTTAAGTTGTTGAAGAGTCTTCCTCGATCTTCATATCACATTTTTCTTCATAGTGCCCAGCTTCTCAAATGATTTGCTCAGCATACAGACTGAATAGGTTGGTGAAAGGCATACACCTTTCCTGATTTTAAACCATGCAGTGTCCTCTTGCTCTGTTCAGACAAGAGCCTCTTAGGCTAGATACAGGTTTCATGTGACCATAATGAAGTGTTCTGGGATATCCATTCTTCTTAATGTTAGCTGTTGTTATTAGGTGCTGTTGAGGCAAGTATGACCCACAGTAAACCTATGAACAACAGATTTGAACCCTGTAATCCTCACACTTCTGACACATTTGAGCCCATTGCAGCAGTCACTGTGTCAATCCATCTGGCTGGGGGTCTTCCTCTCCTTCTCTGACCCTCCACCTTTCCAAGCATGAGGTCCCTCTCCAAGGAACAGCCTCTCCTAGCCACTTGTCTGAAGTATATGAGGCGAAGCTTTATCATCTCTGCCTCCAAGAAGCACCTTCTCCAAGACATGTGATGTCAGTTTGAGGTCTAAGGTGTGCCTGATTCAAGCCGTGGTCTTTCCGATCACTTCTCAAAGAGCTTAAGCTGGAGGAGTGAAGGAGAAGGGAAAGGGGTTCAAGGTTCTCCTGCCCAGACAAGCTAGGATGAGGGAGACTGGCTCATGATCTGGCATCTAGAGGCTGCTGCACCCCTCTGAGTGCTTTCTCTACAGTCCTGCTTCCTTATTCTTCTATGTCTACATGTGTAGTCTTGACAAAGGCAGCCAGGTACCTAAGGCATCAAGTGGGCTATGCTTTCTCAGACTTCGCTCAGGGGGTGCCTCTGACCGGCTGCACCGTCCCCCGTCAATGTCTACCCGCTGTGAGCTCCCTCCCGCGCCCCCGCCAGCGGCCCTGCCCTTACCCTGGCAGACACTGTTGGCGGCGGAGGCTCCGCTCAGGTGGAATCCTGCTTCGCAGCTGCAGTGCTGCGCCCGCTCCACCTGCGCGCAGCGGGGCGCGCGACTGAAAGCCGGGTCCTGGGCGACTGTGGGGAGAAGAGGCGCTCAGTACCGCCCGCTTCACCTGCGCGAAGCTGGGAGCAGGGCTGAGGGCCCAGTGGTGGCTGCGGGTAGAAGATGTTCTGGACGGGCTGGGCCTTACTTTAGGGAGGATTGGAAGGGCCAATGCCGAGGTTCTGGCCCTTCTCCTGGAGTTTACTCTGGAGAAGGGAGAGTAAGAAGGCCTAGTGGTCAACAAAGCCAGTGATCCAGGGCCCACTAACCAGAAACGCCCGAGAATATAACGTTAAATGAAAAGGCTGGCCAAGGGACTACACAAATACCGCTGCACGTCCTCGCCTTCGTTTACAATGTCTCAAACACGGACATACTAACATCGAAATACTAACGACTTACATTCACAAAACGGAATACTAGGGAGCTCTGGTGGCCTAGTGGCAAGAAGCTGCAACTGCAATGCCAGACGTTTGCAGTTCGAATCCACCAGGTGCTCTGCTGGAGAAGGAGGTGCAATCTCCTCCTGTACCAGTCAGATCCGATTTGACGGTACACGCACAAAAAAACAAAACAAAACAAAAAACAAACGGAATACTACACAGCACTCACGAGCAATGATTTCGGAAATTACTACATAACTTGGTAGGGACTAGAGAGCATTAGGCTGAATGAACTCAGTCCCATAAGAGTAGATACTGTGGGAGACTATACTTGTAGAAATAGGAAGATAACTAGTAAAACAGATATGAGGATATAAGGAGGGAGGGCAGGAGCAGAGGGGTAAGGATAGGTGGGGGGCATAGTCACAGGGTCCCACAGTTTGTTGGATGGGGGATGGGGTGGGCAAAGGAAATGGGAAAGATCCGGCTGGGATCTGGAAAGACAGGACAAGGGTGCACATAGTTCAATGTTGATTTATTTTATAAGGTATAATGAGAAAAGTTGCAACAATGAATGAATGGAAATCCAAAGTCTCTGTAGACTTTCATTAAAATTAATGAAAAAATCAGGGAAAAAAGATATAATGAATCGGAATGATTGTACGAAACAATATGAATGAAGGACAGAGTGTGAAACACAATGTATACAAACTTTGTAAGCAAACCAATAATAAAAGAAAAATTAAAAATTAATACTAACCACCATGAAGAACAAGGCCTTTTTGGTTTTTGTTGGGGTTTTTTATTTTGTTTTGGTTTTTAGCCACTGTCTTTTTGGTGGTTTTGGTTTGATGTTCCCCTCTTCTTTTTTGGGTAAAAAAACCACACACCTTTTTTCCCCTAAACTCAACTATCATCAAATCAGAACTGACCCCTTAATGTCAGGAAGTTGTCAAAGGGAGTAAATCACAGAGAAGGAGAATACCTATCTAACGCTCATGGGGCAGCTGGTGGATTCAAACCACTCACTTTTAGAGTTGGAAGCACAACTCCCTACTCACTAGACCACCAGAGCTCACTTTTCTAAAATGTTCAAATTTTTAAAATGAAATAATTGAGAGCATATGATGCTTTTTTAACCATCAAGAAGCTTACTTTTTAAGTTTTCAAAGTATTTCAAGCTTTCATGTGGTTGGGAGAGACTGAAGAGAAGTGATGGGAAGCATAACTGGGACTGAAAAGGGCATGATGCAGCATGACTGGGACTGAAAAGGGAAAGCAAGGCTCCAGGCTGAGTCCAATTGCTGGACACTGTAAAGGCACATGCTGGCCTCAGATGTACTTGCTCCCTCCTCCTTCACTGGAGAACATTCCTGTCAGGGGAAATCTTTATTCCAGAATGCTCCTTATTCATGAAGAACAAATGCCTGAAGATCCTGATGGCAGGAGAAACTGATAGGTCTGGGGTTTTGAATACTCAATGTCTGTGACCAGCACATTTGAATTAAAAGGATTTTAATCAGTAAGCCAATTGGCAGCACCATGACAGATGGAGAATAGATTGAGATTGTGAACAATGTCAACTTGCTCGGCCCCACAATCCACACTCTTGGCATCAGCAGTCAGGAAATTAAAAGACAAACTGCATTAGGAAAGTCTGCTGTCAAGAGCTCTCTAGAGTGCAAAGGAGACTAAGGTGCACCTGATCCAGGCCATGGTCTTCGCAATTACTTGCTATGCATCAGAAACCTGGACAATGACTAAGGATGACAAAAGAATCATCGATGCCTTTGAACTGTGGTGCTGGAGAAGAGTCTTGAACCATGAACTGCCAAGAGAACAAACAGGTCTGTCCTGGAGAGAGTGAAGCCAAGTTCTTCCTTGGACATGCTGCCAGGAAGGACCATGCTTGGAGAACACCATGCTTGGAAGAGTGGAAGAGGAGATGAAGACCCTGGATGAGATGGATAGACACGATAACTGGGACAATGGGGAAAGGTGTGTCAGAGGCAGTGAGACTGGCTCAGTACAGGGCAGGCTTCAGAGCTGTTGTACGTAGGGTCGCTATAAATTACAAGACCCATAACAACAAAAACAGCATGGTACAGAACATTTTGGTGAAAATACAATTTATCAGGGGAATAAAAATGGAATGAACTGGTTCAAATACCTCCTTCTTGTTTGTAAATAGGTGGAGATAGGGTCCCGCCAAGGTCCTCTGTTTATGGAGGGCAGTCCCTCCAAGAGCCTGAAGGTGGCGCTGGTCTGTGACAGTTGCAGAGTTCCAGAATCAGCCCTGAGGCTGACTTCGAGGAACTGAATAGATCTCGCTTAGCAGCAGTGCTCTGGGTACAGTATTTAAAATTGACCCCTTGCATCCAATCTGAGCAAATATTGATAGAGTTCCGTGTCCTCTGTTATATGCCGTCAAATCAGAACTGCGGACCCTCCCGTGGTTTTTCTCGGAGTGCCCATTTTTCTCCTGCGGAGCAGCTGGTGTGTGCCTGGGTTGGCAGTGCAGCTCTTTAGCACTAGGCCACCCAAGCACCCTTGTTCTCCGTGCATTTCCCTAAATATCAGCAAGCCTCTTCTCCGAGATTCTGTAGGAAACTAAGGACAACCAAACAGGACAGTTTGGGGTTTTATTTGTTTGTTTTCAAAGAAATGGGATATTTTTCTTTCACAATTTTCATAGGAAAAAAAAATTAGTTACAACATAGTGTAACTAGTGTAACCTGTCTGTCCGGTAGACACCCTACCATGGGGTCCTCTCCTCACGGACACAGCCAGCTCCGGTGGGGCTTCTTCAGCTGGGAATACATGGGGACTCAGTGTGTGGATGAAAACCTCACAGTCCATCCCGTTATCCAGTTCTTGAAACACTTTGGCCGGTGTCAATGTGTAGTGACTTTGCAGAACTTGATGGAAATATCGGAAAGAAGAGGCTGTTTTAACGGCTGTTTTGAATGCTGACCAAGTAAAGATGGAAGCAGTGAAACTTTTTGGGCCGAATTCCCCAAGAATTTGGGGAGGTCTTAGGTTGAGACATAGTCCTTCCATTTACACTTTCTTCCATAAGAAAAAATAATATCCTAGTAACACAAAAATGCTGAACTCTATTTCAAATGATGTACATCATCAAGCAGAGTGAAGAATTGAGCTGTCCGTATTTCTGCATTTAGGTGAGTCTGGACTCTGCTGCACAATGTCTTCACCTACCCCCTGACCCCACAGCTACATACCAGTCTGGGCCTGATGCTGACAGTGGCTCCCAGAGCTTCCTGGTGGACAAATACACTTGTGTTGGTTGACTCCTTCTACACATGTCCCACCATTCTGACAAGGTTGGCTGGAGCATTCACTGCTATCTAGGAAAAGAAAGTGTGTATGTGAGCTCTAGTTCTGAAAACCAAAACCAAACCAAGCAATGACGCGTAAACCCTCTTCGTAGGAAAGCAGCAGGCGACTTGTGTTTTCTACCTTCCCACATTGTCCTTCCTTCTTTTTCCCCAGTCAGATGGTCTCTCTGCCTGCCTGGACTGCCAGTGGCCCAGCCCTATGTGTGGGAGGGGACAGTGGGGCCAAAATTGAGCCCTCCCTCCACTTGGCAAGACAGGTATCCTGGCACCACCATGCCCACCTGGAGCCTGCAGGAGCCGACCTACCCCTCAGCCATGTTCTACTAAGAGTGACAAATTTTTTTTTTTAATTTTTTTTGTGTGTGTCTGTGTACCGTCAGATCAGATCTGACTGGTACAGGAGGAGCTTGTCCCTCCTTTCCCGGCAGAGCATCTGGTGGATTCGAACCATGCATCTCTGGGATTGCAGTGCAGCTTCTTGCGACAATTTTTTTATTTTGCAAAAGTGCTTTTGTTGGGCAGTGATGGCTGCTCATGAACATCCACTTACTTTACCTTCCTTCCTGTCAACTCTGTCTCCCTCATCCAGCCCCCGGGTGGAGGACTTTTTGAACTGAATACAAGTGCTAAAGAGCAAGGGTGTCCTTTTGAGGACACATTTTCTTGACCAAAGCCATGGCTTTTATTTATTTTTTTAATTGTCTCGTATGCATTTGAAAGTTGGAGTATGAATAAGGAAGATGGAAGGATTGACGGATTTTACTATGATGATGGTGCGGAATACTGTTTATATCCAGACTGCCAAAAGAACAAACAAACAAAAGCCCTTGGAAGAAGTGTGGCCAGAGTGCTCCTTAAAAGAGAAGAGGGCAAGACTTCATCTTGCATCCTCTGGACATGTTATCAGCAGAAGCCAGTCACTTGAGAAACACATGCTTGGTAGAGGAAGAGGTAAAAAAAGGATGATTCTTAAGGAGAGAGATGGACACAGTGACTGCAAAAAAGGGTTTATGCACCTAAGAGATGATGAGGGTGGTACAAGCTTGGGCCGTGTTTTGCTTTGTTGTTTGCAGATGGCTGTGAGGAATAATTGACTTTACAATGCCTAGTAACATATAAAAGGGGTATGGCCTGTTGGCACATTCCGTGATGGGAAAAAGTAAAACTCTAAAACTCTTCAAATTCCCACCCAGAAGCACTCCTGTTTTTGACATTTCATGCACAGAGAGTAACTTCTCTTGACCTTTAATATTGGGAAAGGGAAATACTCCTTGCTTACTGGAGTGAAATCCACTTCCTAAACAATATACCTCTGGAAACTCTATGATCTTTGAGAAATTACTATAATTAGAGAAAATTTTCACGTCTTTTGTTCATAGGGTCACTATGAGTGCTCAACTCGATGGCAATCAACAACAATAACATGTAATCATCAGTCCTGTAGAAAAGCTATATAGACACATATATATTTAAGACTTTACTAGATTTTTCTCCAAGTGGTAATTTTCCAGATGATTTTTCCTTTACTTATTTTCACTTGAAAGAATAGTCTTTAAGTTTTCCATGGTGAACATTTTCTAACTGGGGGTAGGGAGAAATTAACTCTCAAGCCATCCTTTTTTTGTTATGAATTGTCTAAGCATATTTTTGTGGCCAACTGACTGGAAGAGATC
>NW_006400197.1:396305-429061 GCF_000299155.1 Elephantulus edwardii | reverse complement strand
GTCAAGGTACTCCTGTTTAAAGGCAAGTTGATTGCCCAGACGTGTAGGCACTGGTGTGGAGCCAAATGGGGTGAGGCAGGCAAAGGGTTGGGTGATCGCAAGGGCAGGTCAAACACTTGGGGGACCTTGCTCAAACCTCTGCTGTCTCAGTGTGCTCACGACTGGGGTCCTTACTAAATTCCTGCTGTCTGTTTCCTACCCAGTGGTTTTCTCAGTGTTCTCTGCCTGGTGGCACTTACGCAGGTGCCCTCACACAACAGCCCCTGCTCCAGCAGGGTCCTGAATCTGACAGGATCCGAAAAGTCAAGGTCAAATTCCCACCAACCCACTAGCTTCTGGCTGGTCTGCAGAGTTCACAGAAGCCAGCTGGATGACTCGTTTTGGTCAGTTGGTGTAGCCCAAGAGAGCTTGGCCAAATTCCTCACCAGTGGGCATGCCCTTAGGTGCTCTCCCAGGTAATCAGCAATGCCCCAGTTAACCCAGCCAAGATCCTACCGGCCTTTCTCCTGCCCGGTTAGTTCCACAACAGCTTGGCTGATAGCTCCAGGTGATGGCTGGATCCGCGGTGGTGCCCTGAGGTCACAGGGCTGTGGCGGCGGCTGAGGTGCGTGGTTGTGGAGCTGCAAGGGGGTGCGGCAGAAGGGGAGGAATGCAAGGGACTGGGGGGGCTTAAGGAGCACAGGGCTTGGACACTACCACCAAGAGGTGGGGGCGGGGCTTGGGTACTGCTGGGGGTTTATGCAACCCAACCCAAAATATTAGGCAATTGGGTAAACTTTTTGTGATATTAAGAAGCTTGCTATCTTGATAATAATTATTGAAGTTAGCTTATTGGTACATAGTACGTATTTGAAATTTTTCATAATAAAGTCTTAAGATGTTTATCTTGATATTTACAATTATAAAAATGTGGGAATAATGGAGTTAAATAAAGAGGCATTATTTCATTAATCTTAGAAACTATTTCTTAGCATTAATTGAAAAATTGCCATGTAAATGAATTTATAAAATTTTCATATATATGTTTTGATAAGAGACTAGAAGGCATTCCATACAGCTTTTAAAAAAATTTTAACTCTGACAGTAAAATTTCAGGGAGTATATCCTGCCATAATGAAAGGGGACGTTCAAGCTGCTCTGAAAGAATTGGCAAAAAAACAAGGCCCCACGAATTGATTGCAAACCAGTTGACATATTTCAACAAATACTGCCTTGGATGCACTCACCAAGTTGTGCCAAAAAATCTGGAGGACAACCACTTGGCCAACTGACTGGAAGAGATCTATATTTGTTCCCTTTCTAAAAGAAGGTAACCCAACAGAGTGTGGAAATTTTTGAACAAAATGGTTAATATCACAGGAAAGCAAAATCCTGCCAAAAATTATCCAAAAACGACCAAAGTAGCACATCAACAGAACTGCCAGATGTAAAGGCTGAATTTAGAAGAAACCATGGTACTACAGATAGTATAGCCAATGTTAGAATGATCTTGGCTGAAAGCAGTGAGTTCCAGAGGAATATCTGTGTTTCATTGACTATGCGAATGCATTTGACTGTGTGGATCACAATAAATCATGGCTAACCTGGAAAAGAATGGGAATCCCAGAGCACTTGATTGTACTTATGGGAAACCTATACTTGTAACAGGAGGCCATCGTCAGAACAGGGCAAGGAAACACTGCATAATTTAAGATCATGAAGGTGTATGTCAGGGATGCAGCCTATCTCTATACCTTTTCAATCTAGATGTGGAACAGATCATCCAGGAGGCTGGGCTCTATGAGCAGGAATGTGGCACCAGGATTGGAGGAAGACTCATGAACAACCTACATTTCACAGATGACACAACTTTGCCTGCTCAAACTGAGGAGGACCTGAGGCATTTGATGCAGAAGGTCAAAGAATGCAGCCTTAAATATGGACTGAAACTGAACATCAAGAAAACAAAGATTCTTATCTCTGCGCCAATTGATAGATGCTCAAATGATTGATGGTCAGTCTCAAAAGCTTCTTCATCACGATAGATGATAAAGAGATTGAGATTATTGACAGCTTCAGATTGCTTGGCTTCACAATTAATACTCTAGGTACCAGCAATCAGGAAGTAAAAATGAATTGCATTGGGAAAATCTGCTATCAGGGGCCTCTTCAGAGTACTAAAGAGCAATGATGTCAGTCTAGAGACTAAGGTGTGCCTGATCCAGGCCATGGTCTTTACAATTACTTGCTATGCACCAATGACTAAGGATGACAGAAGAAGAATCAATGCCTTTGAATTGTGGTGCTGGAGAAGAGTATTGATTATATACCAGGAACTGTTAAGAGAACAAGTAGGTCCATCCTGGAGAAGGTGAAAGCAGGCTGCTTCTTGGAAGCAAGGATTTTGAAGCTCCATCTGGTGTACTTTGGGTATATTGCAAGTAGAGACTAGACCTTGGAGAAAGACAACATGCTGGAAGGGTGGAAGGACAGTACAAGACAGGAAGATTCTGGATGAGATGGATTGACTCAGTGACTGGAGTAATAGGAGTGGGCATGTCAGAAACTCAAATTGGCTCAGGTTAGAGCAGGGTTCAAAGTTGTTGTACACAGGGTTGCAATAAGTTGCAAGCGACTCAATGACACATAATAACAACAACAACATAGCAAACTGGCTTCCAAATGTTTCAAGTGACTATGTATCAGTTTTAAAATCAGAGATAACATTTTAAGATTGTGACATCTTCCTGCTCTGTTAACTTTGCACACTGGTAGTTCAGAAACCTTGGAATAAGGCAGAAGGTGGGTTTTTGGTGTTGGTTTTGAGGGTGTTTTTTTTTCCTGTTACTTAAAAAACGTTTTATTCATTCATTCATTCATTCATTCATGTGGCCAGTCAGTCCCCCAGTCAGATAGATACTCCATAACTATTGAATTAATTCCTCTTTCTACTCAAGGAAAACAAACAGGTTTGTCCTGGAGAGGATGAAGCCCGGCTGCTCCTTGGAGTCAAGGATTCTGAAGCTTCATCTGACATACTTTGGGCATGTTGCAAGGAGGAACTGGTGCTAGGAGAAGGATGTCATGCTTGGGAGGGTGGAAGGACAGCGCAGGAGGGGAAGGCCCTCAATGAGATGGATTGATTCAGTGACTGGGATAATGGGGGTAGGTGTGTCGGATGGAGATGGTGAGATTGGCACAGGATAGGGCAGAGCTTAGGGCTATTGTACATAGGGTCTCTATGAGTCACAGTTGACTCGATAGAACATAACAACAACAACAACTCAAGGTCTCAGGAAAATGGCTTTGGGATGCAGAAGGTTAAATGGTCTGACCTGGAGAGAAGGGGCTATTAGCTAGAACAGCTTCCATGCTCTCAATCCAGCACCACTTCCTGGACTTTTCTGCAGCCTCTTTGTGGACAAATGCAGAATCTCTGCCCTAGTCTTTTTGTCCCTCTCCCACCTCCACTTACACTCTCCTTAGGTTTCAGTCCTGAGCCTCTTTTCTTCCTGACTCTCTCCCCTCATCTCTACCTATGGATTGAAAAGTGCTTTCTTTGCTCTGGACCTTCGGTAGGAAGCTTTGGTCATGTAGCTGAGGGAGGTGTCTGTTGACCCAAAAGCAGAGCCTCTCCAGCAGTTCAAGTCCACTGATGGTGAAAGATGAGGAGTTCCCTGTGCAAGTTAGTCCCAGAAACCCAAACTACAAGTTCCAACTCATCAGCAATGAGTTTCGAGCTGTGCAAATCAAATGTATGTTTCTAACTCTCCTTCTCTCTTAAGCCTGAGATTGTGTATACACAACTGTCCATACTCCATGGGCTGAATAAATGATTCTCCCCTACATGTGGCATATTTTAACTTAACATGTCAAAAGTAGAATTCTCATCATTGAACTGCTTTCCTTCTCCAGTCTTTTCCACCTCTCACCTCCCACATCTACAGAACAAATTTATAAAACAAACCCACATCTCTTACTCAGTTTGCATCATCATTTATCATCCACCTTGTATGACCGAGTTGGAGAGTCTTCCTAGCTTTTCACCACTCACTCTCGACCCACACAGGATATGGCTGTGAAAGCCTCTAGTTATGTTCCAAGCATATCTCGAACTGAAATACACTGAGGGGACTGCCATCTATCACCTCTCCCCCTGGGCTCCTCAGGTGGCCACCTAACTCGTTTCCAGACTCCTTCCTCACCACCTCCAAAGCATCCTTTAAATAGCAGCAAATCACAAATCCAGTCACAGACCTCTTGTCATTAACCTGGTCTACTGGACTCAGAACCCAAATCACGCTTGCATGTCTATATAGCTGGACTGTGTGTACGTCTTAGCCCTGTCCTTTTCATTCTCAGTTCACACACTCCAGTTAAGGTTTCTATTTATTTGACTCCATAAACAATTTCAATTTCTCCTTGTCTTGGAGGTCTCTGCACAAATTGTCCGTGCTTGGGGGTGGCTTCACCGTATCTCCACAACAGCCATCATGTGACCAGCTCCCTCATTCTCTCTGTCTTAGCACCTATGGCACCTTCTCCGAGAAGCTCTTAGTGTATGTTTGGGGTTTTGGTGGTGTGGTGGTTGTGATTTACTCCCTCAGTCCATCATTCGATTCCTTGACAGCACGTACCACAAACATCAATTAGTTAACTGTGCTATTTATCATGTGCTGTTGAGTCGAGTACACACAATGACCTCATGAACAACAGATCTGAACCCATCCTATCCTGTGCAGTCCTCATAATCTCTGACAGATTTGAGCCCATTGCTGCAGTTACCATAGCAGTCCATCTTATTAAGGGTCTTCCTTCACTGACCATCCACCCTTCTAAGCATGATGTCCCTTTTCAAGGCATATGCCCTCCTAATAATTTGCCCAAAGTATGTGAGACAAATATTTGCCATCCTTCCCTCAAAGCAGCACTCTGGCTGGCTTTCTCCTAGACATTTCAGTTTGTTCTTTCAGTTGTTGATGGCATATTCAGTACTATTCTCCAATACCACAACTCAAAGGCTTCAGTTCGTCTCCAGTCATCCTTAAAGACTGTCATTGACTGGTCATCACAAAGCAGATCAGAGCCCAATGTCTCCCTCTTGGCAGGTTTGGCTGGCACCATTTAAGTGTATGCCTGGAGACAGCACCATTAATTGAACACACTGTGCTGAGCACAGAATTGCCAGTACAGAGTCTCCTAACCTGGTGAGAGGTCATGCACAGCAGTTGGCTGAGCACACTGGTTAGGATATTCTAGTTTTCTTGTTAAATCACAACCACAGTGTGAATACATAGCTAACTTTACACTTAAAGAAATGAAAAATATCTATGATCTCATTTGGGGCAGGCAGGTTCCTTGTTTCCTGCTTTAGCCTCACCTAGGTTTTAGATTAGAAATGTGACTCTATTGAAAGTCCTGCGTGAGCTGCTCCAAGCAGTCCTCTAGTGTCATCCAGGATTTAAATATAACACCAAGGCTAATTTACATACACCATACCAATCTGTAATTCAAATGTTGATATGGATTGAACTGCATGCCCTGAAAATAGATACCCTGGAATCTATGATTATAACCTTAAATTTAGTTTGAAAATACTTCCTTTTAAAAAATGTTTTAATAAATGTTTACAGAGACTTTGGATTTCCATTCATTCCTTGTTGCACACTTTCCTCCCTGCCCGCCCCTACCCACAAGTTTGCTTTTCTCTTTGAAAAGTTAAAAAAAATCTTTCATTGTTATATAATCCCCCAGCACCAGTCCATTCCACTGTGCAGCTTTCATTCTGGACTCTTGTCATGACCATAATAACTAATCATGTATTCCTCCTAAACAGTTCTCTCCCTCATCTGTTTCAATGCAGTATATATTATTTATCCCATCTTTCTCAGTCTCCCCCGTCTCCCCCCAACACCGATGTCAGTCCTGCTTTACAACAATGGCATTATGCAGTATTTGTCCTTTTGTGACTGAGATATTTCACTCAGCATAATGTCCTTCAGAGTTATCCATTTTGCATAATATTTCATGAGTTCCTTGTTTTTCAATGCAGCATAATATTCCATTGTGTGAATATACCACAGCTTCCCTATCCATTCATTTGTTGATGGTTGTTGGGTTGTTTCCAACTCTTTGCTGTTGTGAACAAAGCTACAATAAACATGGGTGTGTATATATCTGCATGGGTGGTAGTATTGGTTTCATTAGGGTATATTCCCAGTAGCTGGGTCAAATGGTATTTCTATTTGCAACTTTTTGAGAAAATGCCATAATGCCTTCCATAGTGGTTGCACCACTTCCACCAACAGTGAATAAGGGTTTCAGTTTCTCCACAACCTCACCAGCATTTGTTGTTTACTGCTCTGTTAAATTTTGTTTTGTGGAAATAATTCTTTGAAGATGTTATCATTTAGTTAACAGGAAGCCATATTGGGATATGGTGGATCCCAACCCAGTCTGAGTGGGGTTCTATCACAAATAAGAGGAAATAGATAGAGTGAAAGGTGATGCTGTACCTGTAAGCCAAGGGAATGCGGGGGCCTACCAGAAGTAAAGTGAGACAAGAAAAGATCTCTCCCGGGTCTTTGGAGCTAATATGGCTCCGTCCACATCCAGATTTCAGATACCAAAACCTCAAGAACCAAGAGACAGTAAGTTACTATCCTCAAACCTAGCATAGATAGAAGAGAGTTTCACATTTCCCCATCACCTCATCCCCACAGCTTTCCTCCCTACCTCAGGCATCACTGTGACATCTAAACAATTTCTTCACTCTCTAAGCTCACCAAACTGGAGCCTAGAGCAGAGCAGCCCACAGTACCTCTGCTCTGATCTTCTCCCTGACTTACAGGGTTTCTCACTATAATGTTTATCACTAGGGTGGTTCTTGTTAAGTGCCATTGAATCAACTCTGTGCCTTCTTCATCACCTCCGACACACTTGAGCCCATTGTTACAGTCACTGTATCAGAGCATCTTGTTGACGGTCTTCCCCTCCTTTGCTGATACTCTACCTTTCCAAGCATGAGTTCCTTTTCGAAGGAACAGTACCTCCTAACAACATGTCCAGAGGATATATAACCATCCTTATCTCCAAGGAGCAAACTGGCTGCACCTTTTCCAAGGCAAATAAAAAAACAGGTTGCACTGGGAGAATCTGCTGACAAAGACTTCTTTAAAGTGCTAAAGATCAAGGATGTCAGTTTAACGATTAACATGCACAGATCCAAGTAATGATATTTTCAGTTGTTTCCTATGTATCTGAAAGTTTGGCAAAGAACAAGGAAGACAGAAGAAGAATGAATGCCTTTGAACGGTGGTGTTTGTATACACCATGGATTGCCAAAACTACAAGCAAGTTTGTCTTGGAGGAGGTGTGGCGGGGGTGCTCCTTAGAGGTTAAGGATAGTGAAACATTTTCTCACATACATAGGCAAGTTAGGAGGGACCAGTCCTTGGAAAAAGATATCATGCTAGAAAAGGCAGAAGGCCAGCAAAAGAGAGGAAGGGGAAGACCCTTAAACAGATGGACTGTCACAGTAACTGCAAGAATGGGCTCGAGCAAGGCAGAGATTGTGAGGTTACCACAGGACAGGGCAAAGTTCTAACCTGATGTTCATATGGTCGTTATAGATTGTAGTTGACTGGCACCCAATACCACCACCAAAACATCATTTATAATAGCCAGTCACAAGTGTCCAGGGCAGTGAGCTATCAAAAGGTGTAGATTCTAGGGTCAGAGTGTACATGTTTGAATCTTAGCTCAGCCATCCTGGTGTCTGGTCTCAGTTTCCCCTTAAGAGAATCAAGGCTAACCTGTCAGGAAAGCTTAGTAGTTTTTGTCCATAGTGACCAAGCCATGCCTTGGAGGAAGGTAAGTGAGCAGGCACATTAGCTGCTAGAGGGTGAAGAATTGTTGAAGAATCAGGCAGAAAGTGTCCCAGGAATGACCACCTCTATTTATCAGACCCTGCTGGAACAAAATGTATCTGGCCTAATGAGAGGACAGGAGCGAGGTACCTCTGCAGTGGGGCTGCTCTCCAGTCCATGTGCCATTGGGCAGGCACACAACACTGCTGGGCCCGACCAGCCGGAATCCCAGGTCACAGGTGAAGTGGACTTCGTGATCCATTAGATACTTGCCTCCAAACTTCCTGCCATCCAGAGGGGCAGTCAGCGCAGGGCAGGAGACTGTGAGGAGAAAGCATGAGGTTAGGATCCCTTCCTCTTGGACCACAGCCATTTAGATAGCGATAAAGACTTATGATTACTCAATCAAGGCACAAGGGGTATTGATTGGTCAACATCCACAAGCTCAAGCATGTTCAGGATGCAAGCGCACCAGGGTGGGGCAACTAAGCAGCTTATAAATGGGAGGCTAAGGCAGGAGGGAGAGTATCAGGGCAAGAGGCATGCTTGATGGGGGCTTTCCACCAAGGCAGGGTGTTGATCGGCTCCTGGAACAATTCTGGTCATCGTTCCAGTTGTCAGGTAAAAGCTAGCAGAGAGGGATCCCATAAGCTCTGGTCACTGAGCACGAGGGGCAAGAGGACAGTGTGTAGTTATTGGAGCAAGTCAGTTTCCCAGACCAGGTTTCATGCCTCTCAGATATCACCTCCAGTCATACAGCATCCCATTTGTAATCAGCCCTCTTCTGAATGCCTGCCTGGATTGGATACAGTGCTGGCAATGGAAATACACCTCAGAGAAGTCTCAGAGCACTCTACAGGATAAGTACTTAGATTGCCCCTTAGAGACTAGCTCAGAGACACCAAGTGCTGTGCACAGGGCTCCAGCAGACCTAGAAGCCACCCATCACTGCCACCCACTTGGTGGCCTTTATGCAGTTCCAATGGTGTGGGGTTCTGTTCATTTTCCCCAACAGGCTGGGCCTAGAGCCACCTTCAGGCCTTGGCCATTGTTCTTTCTTCACCTGGAGGTGGGAGGTTCTCTCTCACTCTCCCCTCTCTGATCATCACCTCTTCCTGTGAGCTCTGGGTAAAGGCCCTTGAGCTCACTCTGCTTTCTTCCTAACACTAAGATCCACTGGACTCATATGCCTGGCTAACTGGTTTCCATGTTTGTTGGTAATCATCTCCATCAAAAAGCATGTTTGTCCTTGCATCTTCAGCCCCAGCCACTCTGATCCCTGGTACAATAAATAGTTCTTGAACAAATGGATGAATGACAAATTACTTATTGAGTGCTTACATGGACAAGTTCTATGCTAGATAATTGGAATATAGCATCAAACAAAACAGAAAAAACTGCCTTCAGGAAGTCCCCCCGTCTAGCAAGTGGGATGATGAGTAAACAAGATCAATAAGTAAATGATAGGATGTGATAAGAGATGAAAAGTATTTCCTAGAAAATGTAAACAGAAATCAGGGATAGGGATTTGAGAGGAAGGTGGACAATTCTGAGTAGCATGGCCAGGTGAGGCTTTGCAAGAGCAAAGACTTGCAGAAAGAAGATGAAGACAACATATGGATTGCACCTCAATGTCAATGAGACAAAACTCCCCACCACTGGACCAGTAGTAGGCAACATCATGATAGATGGTGAAAAGACTAAAACTGTCAATGACTTCATCTTACTTGGATTTATAATTAATACACTTAGGAGATAAGGAGACATATTGCACTGGGAAAGTCTGTAGCCAGGGATCTCTCCAAATTATTGAGGAGCAATGATGTCAATTTCAGGACAAAGGTGTACCTGACTTAAGCCATGGTTTTTTCAGTCACTTGTTATGCATCTAAAAGCTGGCTAATGAATAAGGATGACAGAAGAAAAACTGATGCCTTTGAAGCGTGTTAGAGAAGAGTACTGAATACTATCCCATGGACTTCCAAGAGAACAAAGACATATGTCCTGAAGAAGGTGCAGCTAACAGTGCTTCTAGGAGGCAAAGACAATAAAGCTTCGTCTCACACACTTTGGGCATGGTGCTAGGCAAGGCTGCTTCTTAGAGAAGGACATTATGCTTGGAAAGGTGGAGGGACCACCAAGGAGTGGAAGACCATCAACCAGATGGATTGATACAGTGACTACAGCAACGTGCTTGATTGAGTGTGTCAGAGATTGTGAGGAAGACCCTGGATAAGATAGATTGACACAATAACTGGGCTAAGTGTGTTGGAGACAGTGAGATAGGCTCAGAATTGGGTTCAGATTTGCGGCTCATAGGGTCACTATGGCTCAACTCAATGGCACCTAACTACAGCTGGAAATTATTTCAAGTATTTTGGCAGAAATGGAAGGGCCTCTTTATTATTGTTATGTGGCCCTGAGTAGGAAGCCACCTTCCGGTGGACTTTCAGAGGCACTAAATTGCATGGGAGGAGACTGCCCTCTTTCTCCCATGGAGCAGCTACTGCCCTATTGGACTAACTCACAGGTAAGGTAACATCTAATTATGCCTGACACATGGAACATGCTCAATACATGCTACAGGCTTGAACCCAGGTCTCCTGTGTGGAGGCTTTTCCCCTCAAATCACCAATGTCTTCCCAGCAGAGACATAATGTTGTTATTTTGTGCCCTCTATTTGACTGTGACTCATAGTGGCACTATGAATAACAACTCTGATCCCTGCCCTATCCTTAGCAATTCTCTCTGTTTATGACACATCTACCCCACAATCCCAGTCACAGTGTCAGTCCATCTCATCTGGGGTCTTCCTCTCCTGCGTTGTCTCTCCATTCTTCCAAGCATGATGTTCTTCTCCAAGGACTAGTCCTTCCTGGCCACGTGCCCAAAATACATGAAATGGAGTTTCAAAATCCCAGCCTCCAAGGAGAAACTTGGCTTCACTCACTCTAAAACAGACCTATTTGTTCTCCTGGAAGCCTATATTATGTTCAGTACTCTTCCCCAGTACCAAAACTCACAGGCATCAACTCTTCTGTCATGCTTAGTCACTGCCCAGCTTTCTGATGCACAGCAATTAATTGTGAAGACCGTGGCCTGGATCAGGCGCACCACAATATAGGGTAGTGATCCTTTAAAAAGAGATTCTATGAGTTACAAAAATCTAGCACGGTTCAGGAAAGATTGGCCTTGAATTTGGGGAGGAGAGGACACATGGAAGGAATGAATGATGTAAATGAAAGGTCAATTTTTAGTTACATCAAATTGCAGCTGCTGTGGAGGGCTGAGCTGCTCTGCTGATTCACTAAGAGCATGTCTTCTGGGTTCATGCAGCCCCGGCAATGCTCCTGCACCTGGAGAGAAGTGAATGTGTAAGAATGTGATGAGCAGGAAGAAAGCATGACAAGTATGGATGGAATGAGGCTTCCAGGATAAGCTGTGGAGCCCATAGGCTGTGACTCTCCCTTTAAAAGAAAGGCCAGAAACATAGGAGGGGAGATGATCTGTATGTTATTGTTGCTAGGTGCTGTTGAGTCTTAGAAAACTCATAGTAACCCTATGAACAACAGATTTTCCAGATCCAGCAGCTTGCCTTCCTCACAATTGCATTTTAAGGGGTGGGGTGGGGCTAAAAGATTATTTTCACACTATTTACAATTTGACCTGAAGCACATTTCAGACCTCCACCCTGCAGTGGTCACTGTGATATGGCAGCCAGTGGCCTCTCTGGCCACAGGAGTGTCCCAATCAGTACCCAGGCTGGCAAACAACATGTGAGATCCACAATGCTATAAGATGCCATCATATGGCTCCTGACTCCCAATGGCTGATGCCCAGTTCTGTGCCAGGGTTAGAATCTGTTGGGAATCAGCCTGTTGGGCTCCGCAGGGTTTTCACTGGCTGATTTTGGGAAGTAGCTCACCAGGCCTTTCTTCCTAGACTCTGAGACTGGATGTACTGCTGACACACTTGCTCAGCGTCTCAGCAACGTGGCACCACCACTAACATAATGGTGGCAGCTACACTTGAGACACACTGACTGGAAATTGAACCCAAGTGTTCTGTGTGGAGAGGTTTACCACTGAACCCCTGACACATTCATGGAGAGACAAGATATATGGTGGTAAACTTTTTAAAAGGTTACTTGACAGATTTTTCAAAATCTAGCACTGTGAATGCAAGAAAGATCTTGTTTCTGGGGATAAGAAGAATCATGATTTAACAATAATTAGTTCTTCTGCTGGCTTAGTGGTAAGGAGTTACATACACTACCAGGTCAAAGATGTAGTTCAAATTCAGCAGCTGCTCCGAGGGAAAAAGGTAGGCAATCTCCTCTTGTGTGATTTACAGTCTCTGAAAACCTACTGAAATGTCAGCTATGCATTGGTTCTGGTTCAATGGTACATAACAACAGCGAATCTAATATCTTAACATTAAGAAAATAGGAATCTTCACTACTGGACCAATATGTAACTTTTATTATGTATTATTGTTGTTATTATTATTAAAGTTGTCAATTATTTAATTTTACTTGGATTTACCATCAACACCCATGGCAGTAGCAGTCATAAAATTAAAAGACGTGTCACAGTGGGGAAATCTGTGTCAAGAACTTCTCCAAAGTGCTAAAGATCACTTTGGGTAAGGGATTTAATGCTTTCGAGGGGCCAGGTCAGGGTGGGGAAGAAGCTGAGGGAAGTGGCTGCTGACCTGGGGACTCGCATACACAGATACATGACTCACTGAGAACAAATATGATGACCACTCTTCTGCCTGCCGTTACCCTAAGAGAGATGAGAGGAAAGCCAGCCACCCACCTCTGGAAGGCCATTACCTGAGTGACCAGTAAGCAGCACCCCAGTGTTTCCTGGAGCTTAATTCTAGTGGGTGGAAGTCTGGGGGTGCCCCAATGTAACTTTACCAGACAAACGGAACTTGTTCTCAGCCAACCCCCCCCCCCCGCCTCCACCATCACTACTGGTAATTGTTGTTGTGTGATATCGAGTCAGAGCCAATCCACAGCTGACCCTCCAGTGGGTTTCTGGAGGCAATAAATCACCCAAGAGGAGATTGCCTGTCTTTCTGCCATGAAGCTGGATTTGAACTGTGTGCCTTTGGGTTGGCAGCACAACTCCTTACCATTAAGCCACCAGAGCTCCTCTTGAAACTCTGATGGTTTAGTTCATAACAAGTTTGCTCCTAAGTCAAAGGCTGCATATCTCCAGTGGTTCGGATCTGGCAGTGGTTCCTCTGTACAGATTATAGCCTCAGAAACCCAATGGAAAGCTGCTCTGAGTTGGAGCCAACTCTGTGGCAGTCTTGACTTTAAGAGTCTCCAACTCTGTGGTATTCTTATGTCTGAGAAACGTGAATTAACTGGACTTTACCTGGATGGGAATGAGGAAGGGGAAACAGCTCCTGGAAGCAGTGCCTTCCAGCATCTTTTTTGTTTTTTAAAACATTTTTATTTTATATTGGTTTGCTTACAAAGTTCTTATACATTGTGGTTCACACTATTGCCTTCCAGCATCTTTGTAAAGGCTACAGGGAAGAGCCCTGGTGACATGCTTGGTTACACGTGGGGCTACTAATTGAGGGGTCTATGGATACAATCCACCAGCGGGTCAAAGGAGAAGGAGGGAGGAGACTGACTCCTCTTTGGGTTTAAATCCTTGGAAATCCTCAATGGACAGTGGAGAGTCGTCATGACTGGGTGGCAGTGTGTTTGGTCTTAACGGTTTATGTTGACTCAACTGTTGTCAAGCCCAGAACGAATGTAAAGGTGTGAAAGAAGTGACATGACAGCGAGGCTGAGGGCGAGGAGGGGAGGTGGGCTTCTTCTCTTGCACTCGGCCCTTCACCCTACACACCATCTCCCCAGAAGTGTCAAAGAAAGGCCCGGGAATCTGCTAGGATAGGGTGAGGATTCAGTGCTCTTTAGGGGGGGCAAAACTGGGGTGGGGAGAAGCTGAGGTACCGGTGCCTGCTCACCTGGGAACCCACCTGGGGCTGCTTCTGGGGCTGCCCTGCTCACAGAACTCTGCAGTGCAGCCAGCCGGCTCTTCATGGTGCGGATGCTCTCGGCGAAGCGGGTCTCCTGGCCCTTCAGCAGCTGCTGCAGCTGATGAATGGCTGTGAGGAGTTGTTGTTTGCTGAGACAGTTCTGGGGAGAGAAAGAATCACCACACCATCCATGTGCCTCATTCCAGCCCATCTCATCCTGCGCTTCCAGCACCACCCAAGGGTCCCCACCCATCTAAGCAGCCTGCTAAGTACAAGGTGAGAGTCCCTGGGGGCACCAACAGGAAAACAGCTACTAACCAAATAGTGGTCAGTTTAAGTTCTCCCAGACAAACTTCAGCCTAAAAGCCTAGAGATCTATTTCCAAAAGAATAACAGCCACTGAGATCCGCATGGGGCAGTTCTACTGTGGTACACCCAGCGTCACTGTGAGTCAACTCAGAGGGAACTGCACAGGACTGAAGATCAGTGTAAAGTAATGTCACAAGGTGCCCTTCTCTGCCCTTAGCTTAAGCTGGGCAGGAATTTTTGCCCAGTCAGTTCACTGAGTCCCAGCTCCAAGCACACACCTAGGGTCTCAGCTCATCCTGCATCTAAAACAAAACTCCATTTGCAGGAAGAATTACTCTGAATGATTGGGGTAGTGGACAATTATTTGCATTCAAAGCCCCTGTGTCCCAAATAATCAGTTGTGTGTTATCAAAAACACTTTCTCTAATTCTTTACGTTATTGTTGTTGTGTGCCATCAACCCATGGCTGAGCCTCCAGTGGGTTTTCAGAGGCAGTAAATCTCACAGGAGGAGACTGTCCATCCTTCTCCCACAGAGCATCTGGTGGATTAGACAATAATGGTCAGCAGAGCTCTTATTCTTTAAATGAGTGCCCTGAAATCGGGATGTTGGTGAGCTTTTCTTTTCTTTCCCTCAGGGTCCCTATAAAGGGAGATGGAACTGCTAAAACAGGAGGGCTTAATGGTTTCTTTACTTAAAAAAAACACCCCCCAAAACAATTACTTAACAGAGTTAAAGAGTCATTCAATAAAATCAACACCTCCTTCTGATTATTTTTCAAAAGTTATTTAAGAAATTAAAAAGAAGTCATGCTTGATGACTAATAAAGCAGCATTTCACACTTTCTGAATAAAATCTCAGTTTTCCATCTCAACTGTGTGTTGAGAGTAAAAAAATGACAAAGAAAGAGGTGGAATCTCCAGGTGGTGCAAAGAAATAGTCAATGTGCTGGGTTGCTTACTAGAAGGTAGGTGGTTCGAGTCCCTCTAGATGTACACAAAAGAAAGGGCTGGATCTCCAAAACCTCAGCCATGGAAAATCCTATAGAGCATAATTCTGCTCCAACACATGAGGCCACCAGAAGTCAGAGTCTGCTGGTAACTGGTTTTTAAAAGGAGAAGGGAGAATTTGCTGGAAAAGGATGGTTGTTATTAGGTGCCATCAAGTCAACATGACTCACGCACAGTAACCCTCTGAACAACAGTTCTGAACCCTGCTCTAGTCTGTGTCATCCTCATGATTTCTGATCTGTCCAAGCCTATTGATACAGTCACTGTGTCAATCCATCTCGTGTAGGGTCTTCTGCTCTTTTTCTAATCCTCCAACTTTCCAAGCATTCTGTCTTTTTCCAAAGACTGATTCTTCCTGACAATATGCCCCAAGTACATGGAATGAGGTTTCACCTCCTTGCCTTTAAGGAGCACCTGGCTGCACTTCCTCTAAGACAGATTTGTTTGTTCTTTTGAAGTACATGCGATAGTTGGTACTCTTCTCCAACACCACAACTCAAAGGCATTGGTTTCTTTTTGGTCATTCCTTTTTTAAAAAAAAAAAATTTATACTGGTTTACATACAAAGTTCATAAAGTTCATATACATTGTTTTTCACTCTGGACCTTGTCATTCTCCAGCTTTCAGATGCATAGGAAGTAATTGAAAAGTCTATGGCTTGAATTGATGTTAGGTGCACTGGCATTGAGTACAACACATAGCAACTCTATGAACAACAGAACTGAACCCTGTCCTGTGCCTTTCTCATCATCTCTGATACATTTGAGCCCATTGCTTTATTCACTATGTCAATTCATCTCACTGAGGGTTTTCCTCTCTTTTGCTGACCCTCGACCTTTCTAAGCATGATATGTCTTTCCAGGTAATAGCCTCTCCTAGTAATATGCTCAGTGTGTGAGATGAAGCTTTACCATCCTTGCCTCAAAGGAGCACTCTGGTTTCACTTTCTCCAAGACATATCTGTTCTTTTGGCATTCCATGAGATATTCTATAATATTCTCCAATACCAAAACTCAAAGACATCAATTCATCTCCTATTATCATTATTCATTGTCTAGTTGTATAGCAGGTGACTGGAAAGCCATGGCTTTAATCAGGCATGACTTAGTCTTTAGACTAACATCATTGTTCTTCAGGACTTCAGAGAGGTCCCTGATAGGAGGCTTTCCCAATGTTATACATCTCCTGGCTGTTGATACCAAGGGTGTTGACTGCTTATCCAAGCAAGATGAAATAATTTACAATCTCAATTTTTCTCCACCTATCATGATGTTGTGTATAGGTCCAGTGGTTAAGATATTTGTTTTCTTGATATTATAATCTATATTAATTATATTGAGATATAATCCATATTGAAGACTGTGCAAGCCTTGATCATCTGCAGCAAATGCTTCTTCAAGTCTTCCTTGTTTTCAGCAAGCAAAGTTGTGTCATCTGCATAATGCAGGTTGTTGACGAGTCTTCTTCCAATCCTGAGGCTATTCTCTTCTTTGTAAAGTTCAGCTTTGCAAATTATTTACACAGCATATAGACTGAACATTGTTAGTTGCTGTTAGATGCCACTGAGTCAAGTACAACCCTTAGTGACCCTACGAGCAACAGATCTAATCTCTGTCCTATACTGTGTTATCCTCATATTTCCTGACACATTAGAGCTCACTGAGGCAGTCACTGTGTCAATCCACCTTGTTGAGGGCCTTCCTCTCTTTCACTAACTCTGCCTTTCCAAGCATCATGTTCCTCTCCAAGGAATAGACTCTCCTAGCAACATGCCCATAATATGTGAGCAAAGCTTTATGATCTTTGCCTCCAAGGATCATGCTGGCTTTCTCTAAGACATATCTATTTGTTCTTTTGGCACTCCATTAGATATTCAGTACTTTTCTCTAACACCACAGCTCAAACGCATCGATTCTTCTGTCATCCTTATTCATTGCCCAGCTCTCAGGTGCATAGTAAGTGACTGGAAAGACCATGGCCTGAATCAGGCACACCTTAGTCATCAAATGGAGATCATTGAAATAATTTGGGGAGGTCTCTGACTGCAGACTTTCTGAGTGCAACATTGAATCTTGAAGGTGTCAGTCTCAAGTGTCTAAGTCACACCTCAGGCTGGAGGCTTCTTATGGCTGATAGATCTATACAGATTGAGGAATCCAAGATCAGTCTCTCAAGAGGCTCAGCTTCCAAGAACTGTGGTCAGCACCAGATTTATACAGATGAGTAAGTGTCCTGTCTCCATACATTTGCAACCTGATGTAGAACAGATTATTCGGGAGGCTGGGCTCTATGAGAAACGTGGGGTCAAGATTGGTGGAAGATCTATCAACAGTCTGCGTTATGCAGATGACACAACCCTGTTTGCTGAAACTGAGGAGGACCTGAAGTGCTTGCTGCAGAGGGTCAAGGACTGCAGCCTACAATATGGATTGAAGCTCAATGTCAAGAAGACAAAGATTCTCACCACTGGGCCAATTGGCAGCATCAGGATGGATGGTGAAGAGATTGAGATTGTTCACAGCTTTAGTTTGCTTGGCTCCACAGTTAACACTCTTGGCACCAGCAGCCAAGAAATTAAAAGACATATCGCAATGGGAAAGTCTGCTGTTAGGGACCTCTCCAAAGTACTGAAGAGCAATGAGTGTCTCTGGAGACTAAGGTGCATGTGGTGCAGGTCATGGTCTTTGCAATCACTTGTTATGTGTCAGATAGTTGGACAATGACTAGGGAGGATAGAAGGAGAATTGATGCCTTTGAGCTGTGGTGCTGGAGAAGAGTATTGAGGGTACCATGGACTGCTAGGAAAACAAACAACTTCATCCTGGAGAGGGTTAACCTGGGCTGCTCCTTGGAGGCAGGGATTCTGAGGGTTTATCTGACATACTTTGGACATGTTGTAAGGAGAGACTGGTCCTTGGAGAAGGACATCATGCTTTGGAGGGTGGAGGGACGGCACAGGAGGAGAAGGCCCTCTATGAGGTGGATTGATTCAGTGACTGGGGTAATTGGGATGGGTGTATCAGAGACAGTGCAATTGGCACAGGACAGAGCAGAGTTTAAGGCTGTTGTACATAGGGTCGCTATGAATCACAAATGACTTGACAGCACGTAACAACAACAACAGGTGTGGAGAAAGATTATAGCCTTGATGCATGCCTTTCCTGATTCCATACCACGTTATGTCCCCTTACTCTGTTCAGACGACAGCCTCTTGGTCTAGGTATAAGTTTAGTATAAGCATAATTAAGTGATTCTGGAATTCCCATTCTTCTCAATGGTAGCCATTGTTTATTACGATCCATCCAGTGAAATGTTCTGCATAGTCAAGAAAACATAAATAGATATTCTTTTGGCATTCCCTGTTTTCAGCCAAAATTCACCTGACACTAGCAATGATATCACTGGTGCCACAGCATTTTCTAAAACCTAATTGAACTCCTAGCAGTTCTCTATCAATGTACTCTTCTAGTTGTTTCTGGATGACTTTCAGCAATGTTTTGTTTGCATGTGATATTAACTATATTGTTTGATAATTTCCACATTGTGTTGGGTCACCTATCTTGTGAATAGAACAAATATAGATCTTTTCCAGTCAGTTAATTAGGTAGCAGTCTTCCAGGTCTCTGAAATATACTTTCAGGGATCATTTTTATAGTTTGTTACTAGACAAATTTCACTGATTTTGTCGAGCTCTTAATTAGGGAAGGGATAGGGCCTTGGTATTGGGGATGTGGGGAAGTCTTTACTTCCTCTGAGAAGATCTTCCAATTTCATGAGTGGGTTATGTCTTATCTCAGTAGAACCTAGTATACCCTGATTAATAAGACCAGCAAGGGGGGGACCCACAAAGAACAAACTCAAATAAAAAAAGTAAAGATAATTACCTCCAGGGATAGGCTGGTAGATAACTTCTGTTTTTAGGTTTAGTTTTTTTCTGCAATGTAAAACTATAATAAAGAATACACCAAAACCTTCAAAAGCTAGAACCTGTATAAAGTGGAAACCTATTAGAGAAGGAAAACTAAAAAAATTTCCACTAAAAGTCACTGACAGGAAAGTGGTAAGTCTACACCCAGTCAAAAGCAAAACACAAGACTCAGAAAAACAAGGCAGTCCAGCTTAGTTCCAACTCTTATGCAGTTCATCCTATTTCTAAAAGCCAGAGGGGGGAGCTGGGTAGTTGGGAGGCATGTGGTCTAAGTGGCCTGGCTGGCCTCGGGCCTAGGCAGTGGAGTGAGGCTGTGGAGGAAGCAGCTTCTGCTGTCTCCTGGGGCACTGCCAGGCTGTCTCCACCTCAGAGATCCCACTGGATGACTCACTGGTTCAATGCATGTTCCTGACAAAGCTGAATCCCTGGACGCCTCTGGAACTTGTTGATACATAGGAGCTCCTTGGCTTTACCCGAAGCAGGGACTGAGTGGACCTGGCCCCAAATAAAATTCTTGGGAGGAAGTTTGACTTCCTTCCTCATCCCACACAGCTCGAGGCAGGGGCATCCTGCAAATGTGGCCAGTTGAGCACTGATCAGCCCCGTACCCTGTGGCCTGATTTCCCACAGCTCCATACCATCCTTAAAAACAAAAAAGCTGCTGGCCTAGTGGTCAGAAGCTGCACTGTAATCCCAGAGGTGCATGGTTCAAATCCACCAGATGCTCTGCTGGAGAAGGAGGAACAGACTTCTCCTGTACCAGTCAGATCTGATTTGATGGTACACAGACACAGAAAAATAATAAAATAAAAAATTTTTTAAAAGCTGTTCTTCTAGGTGGCATCATGCCTTATGTGCATTTATGTTTGTGAAGTGCATCACAGTTTACACAGTGCTTTCAGCCACTGGCTGGCCCTAATTTGTTAAGGTTTGGGCATGCAGAGTTAATGACTGTCTTCATTTCACAGATGAACATAGAGGGGTTGAAAGGTAAGCTGCATGCCCTATTTCATGTTATGAGCAGTAGATGCCCATGCCACACTGCTAACTCATCCCTGCCCCTGTCCACCCCGGGTCAGCACCCATCTTACACCTGTTAACCAGCTAATGAACTAATTTTCATTAGGGATTGATAACTCTACACCCAAAGGAAACATCCCACTGGAGTGACTTTCCACCCTCCATACAAATTCTGGGTTGAGGAGTTTGGGGATAGGGGTGGTAGGAAGTGGAGCTAGAAGGGAAGGAAGCATCCCTGTCCACATGGAGCGAGGCAAGCAACTGCTGGCCTTTCCTACAACTGCTGGGACTGTGACAGTGGGGCCATAGCTGCCTGCAAGAATGGACAAGGCTAAGCCTTGAAGGGCAGAGAGAGGACACGAGCATGAGGGGCTGTGCTGGGAAGGCAGAACAGATGCGGGGAACCTGTAGTGACAGCACCAGGGCCTGCAGACACAGGGGAAGGGGACTTACGCAAATGAAAGGCGCCTATTTTCCATGCTGTGCTGGGCAGCTAAGGGTCTCTAACTTGAGCTTACTGGCATGACTGTTCTCAGCTTCAATGACACTTCTCAGAAGAGTGTTCCCAGCACTCGCTCTCCTAGGACAACAGGGTAGCAGCTGCTTTCTCCCTCATGTGGGTGAGATGTGCACACCTCATCAGTTACTATTGGGGACCCTTCGAGGCAGGTCAAGGCCCAGTCTCAGCCAGGAATAATGCATGGGCTGCAGGCATGACTTGTGAGTGAGGTTGGTAACTCTGGCTCCTTTCTACTGTGCACTTCTCCACGGTGGTGCTAACAAAGTACATCATGGTGCCAGAAAGACCCCTGGTATTCTCGGCCAGCTGGGAGGCTGGTGTCAGGGCATGGAACAAAGATGCGACCCACAGGTTTGATGTGTCTGTGCTGCAGGGCTGACCTGGATTCTAAGGTCCTAGATACGGAGCCCTCAGAGCCATATTCAGAGTCTATTGCCTGTAATTAGATGCCTACACAAGAAATCTGAGGGTCTGCAGAGGCGAGTAGAGGCTGGAGTCCTTGTAGAACAAGTCAAATGCTCAAAGAGGTCTAAGAATCTAGAAAGCCTGATTATTTTGCATGATCATCAAAATAAACTCTTTGACAGATTGTTCAGAACAGAGAAAGCATATTGCAACAAAGGCAAGACTCACTGCCAGAGAACTACTCTTGGTTTCTCATGGACCATGCTCTGAATGCACCCACCCCACCCCCGCCCCATGAGCATCTGCACCCACTGGGCTGTGGGCGCAGGACTGTGTAGTGGCAACATTTTCAAATCCCAGCAGAGCTCCATGTTGGGCATTTGGGTTTCAATTTCACTTGGGTTCTTTGGTTTCCTCAGTTCCGTTTGCAGAGGGGGCTCTTTGCCACCCTCCACTTGTGGGTGCCCTTTTCTCTGGCACTCCTACCATCTCCCTCTCCAGACTGCGTGAGGCCCTGGCATCAGAGCAACTCATGTCCTTCTTTGGAAGCTGCCCTGGTTGCAGTTGATCCCAGGCGATGGCCACAGCCTTGAGGCTCCTGGACAGGAAGCAGATGGATACAGGACATGACCCACCTCCACTCCAGGCTGGGCCTGCCTCCACTGACAGCTAGCTGTGAGCAGTTTCTTCCCATCTCTGGTCCCCCAACTATCTACTATAATGAGCAACCGAAAGCTCCACACATTCCTCCCAGAGCTGGCCTCCCACTCTGGCAAAAACATACACAAGGTGATGATGATGAAGAGGAGGAAGTGAAGGTCAACTCCAGGTCAGTATTGTTTCCTTAGGAAGTGCACACTCCAAGAGTAACCACACTGCAAGCTCAGGAAGATGCTTCCAGGGTTGTTACTGTCACAAGCCCCTTCCCAGGCCCTCGACGGGTTCACATACTTAATATTTTCTTATTAAATCCCTTCAAATGATAGAAATGTCAATCCCTTCCAAACCTAGCTCCACACTTGGCTAATGCCACAGACGGTAAACAGTGAAAAATGTTCCCTGTGCCTCTGAGTTAATAACATATTTGAAATAAAACCAAGACAGTAGAGGAAATGAAATGACCATCTCTGAGGAGAAAGAATCCACATTTACCATTTCTGTTGTCAAATTCACTTCCTCTAGCAAGGCACCTACTGGCAGTTTTGTGGAGAAAAAGACGTGGCCCAACTAAACAGATGAGGGACAGAACTGATTAGGAGGAATATATGATTAGGTATTATTGTCATGACAAGAATCCAGAATGAAAGCTGAGCAGTGGTGTGGACTGGGAGGGGGGAATTGTATAATAATGAAAGGTTGTTTTTTGGGTGTTTTCTTTTTCTTTTTTTTTTTTTTTTTACTTTTCAAAGAAAAAAGTGAACTGGGGGCTGGGGTGGGCAAGGAGGAAAGTGTGCAACAATGAATGAATGGAAATTAAAAAAAAATAATAGTAAACACTGCATGGTTCAAAATTGGGAAGGGTGTACGCCAGGGATGCATCCTGTCTCCGTACCTTTTCAACATGTATGCAGAGCAGATTATCCAAGAGGCTGGGCTCTATGAGGAGAATTGTGGCATCAGGATTGGTGGAAGATCTATAACAATCTGCGTTATGCAGATGACACAACCCTGCTTGCTAAAACCGAGGAGGACCTCATGCACTTGCTGTGAAGGGTCAGGGACTGCAGCCTTCAGTATGGACTGAGGCACAATGTCAAGAAGACAAAGATTCTCACCACTGGACCAATTGGCAGCGTCAGGATGGATGACGAAGAGATTGAGATTGTTCACAGCTTCAGTTTGCTCGGCTCCACAGTCAACACTCTTGGCACCAGCAGTCAGGAAATAAAAAAGAGTATCGCGATGGGAAAGTCTGCTGTTAGGGACCTCTCTAAAGTACTCAGGAACAACGGTGTCTCTCTGGAGACTAAGGTGTGCCTGATACAGGCCATGGTATTTGCAGTCGCTTTTTATGCATCAGAGAGTTGGACAATGACTAGGGAAGACAGAAGGAGAGTGGATGCTTTTGAGCTGTGGTGCTGGAGAAGAGTACTGAATGTACCATGGACTGCCAGGAAAACAAACAGATTCATCTTGGAGAGGATTAAACCAAGCTACTACTTGGGGGCAAGGATTCTGGGGCTTCGTCTGACATACTTTGGACATGTTGCCAGGAGGGATGGGTCCTTGGAGAGGGACATCATGCTTGGGAGGGTGGAGGGACAGCGCAGGAGGGGAAGACCCTCTATGAGATGGATTGATTCGGTGACTGGGGTAATCGGGATGGGTGTGTCAGAGGTGGTGCGGTTGGCGCAGGATAGAGCAGGGTTTAGGGCTGTTGTGCATAGGGTCGCTATGAATCGAAAACGACTCGACGGCACATAACAATAATAACAACAACAAACAGCACTTTAGACAGTTCTGGCAGAAGTGAGGCAGAGGCTGCACAGATGGTTCTGGAATGCACCAACTAGCTCCAAGAACTGCGAGGGCAGAAGTGAGGCCTGAGGCTCCTAAGGAACAAGCCCCACTGAGCTATATACTCTTTCCAACCCCTATTTCAGAAAAATACATGTCTTTCTCCCTACTCATTCCTTCATATTTTCTGTTTGTAGACTTCTCCATATTTACAACACTTTTTTCTTAGAGAACTATCCAGTACCTTGTAGAAGTGGCTCTTCAGAGACATTTGATACCTCTAGACCCTCTGCCTACTAACCCAGGGATGGACCACCCATCTGCCCCTATGCTGGGCCTGACAGGCCTCACCCCCACAGCCCCATCTAGGCCTCCTTGCTCTTTGCCCATAATGTATAAAGGAAGTTCAGGACCTAGTGCCTCCCTCCATGCACTTGAGCAGCACAGGTGAAGTGTGTGTGTGTTCCTTAAGAACTTGTTCACTTGTGACCGCAGTGATGGTCTTCCACACAGTGGCAGTCCTGTCACTGACAATTTCTGAGAGCTACTTTAATGACATTAAGGCCTCAAGAATGTCCAGCACCCCAGAGAACTTGGAGCAGCCATTTTTCATGTTGGTATCCCCTAAACTTTTTTTTTCTCATTTTGCTAATGAGAAAACAGATGTATTGATGCCATTATGTTGTTGCCAAGTACACTTGCCAAATGTGTGCCTTCTGGCCAAGGTTTGAAGCCCTCAGCTCTGGTTCATGTTGTGTTTTCTCTAGAACTTATTTTTATTTTAAGTCAAGTTAGAGGTGGATTATAGCTCGCTCCCTCAGTTTCTCTTCATCTCACTGACCTCTACCTTCTTAGGAGCAGAGAAGCGGACATTTGTAAGGGAAATGAGAGAACTTCACTTGAATGATTGCCAAGGCCCTCCAGCCAGAGTGTGTGAACTGCAGATTGGAAGCCTAGATGATCCTATACCATCTTCACAAACTCTGCTGTGCTCAAATCTATTGCTGCAGACACTATGCCATTTCATCTAGTTTAGGGTCTTTTTCTCCTTCTCTGATCTTTTACTTTGCCAAGCATGATATCCTTTTTCAATCCTCCTGATAATACCCAACGAACGTGAGACAAAGCCTCACCATCCTTGCCTCTAAAGAGCATTCTTTAAAGAAGCTCTGGCAATGTAACAGTTAAAAGACACTAATGGAAAGGTTGGCAGTTTGAATTCGTCAGTGCTTCCATAGGAGAAAGATGGAGCAATTTGCTTCCTTAACTATTACGGAAACACACGATGCAGTTTGTCTCTATGAGTTGGAACTGACTTGCCAGTAGTTCTTTTGTTTTTTAAATTTTTCTTTCATGAAAATGTGTAGTCTTTATTTTAGTTCTTGAGCAGCCATTGAGAAGCATCGATGACCTTGTAGGGGAAAGGATATGGAAAGTTCTTCTGCATGAGGAGGCTGGCCTGGGGTCCCTGGGGGCCTCAGAGGTTTGGCAGCAGCCAGCAGTTGCCACAACATCACCTTTGTGAATCGGGGGAGTGACTGGTGCAGCCAGCCCTCTGTCAGCAGCTGTGCACACATGAACAATTTGCTTTCCTCCCAGGGCCTCTCAAAGACGGTCTGAGTACGCATGTGCAGGGACTAATGCCCAATAGCCAGAAGAGCAGCTTCACGGCATCCCGGCTCTGTCCAAATTGCTTTAGTCTTTCAAGAATCAAGTCTGGTATCAAATAAGATCTCTGTAGTATGCAACCCTGGGAGGGCATCAGTTTCTGAATTAAAGACCAGGCTGGTCACAGAAATGACTGTGCAGGCTGACCACATCTCATTCCTCACTGACCTGTGTTAGTCCACACCTTCAACATGTCCAATAGACAAAGGAGGGCTCCATTATTCTCTGGAGTCATGCCTGTCCTTAACAGGTCTGAATCCTATTCCCGAATGTTGATGCTGCTGGAAAAACAGACGACACTACCCAATGACTAACCCTGTCAATAGGCCTCACTCTCAGCTACCCATTCATCTAAACACAGGCACTCAGGGTTTGGACATGTTTGAAGCTAAAATTCTGGGTCAGTAAGACAGGTTTTCAAAAACAATGAAATATTTCTTCCTTCCAATATTTTTCTCATTTGCAGGGAGGCTTTGCTGTCCTCTCACCAAGAAGGAAATTTATTTTCCAACCTCTTCTGGGCTGGCATTCTGACTTTTCCATAAGAATGCAGAGGTGGCAATACTGTACTCGTTTCAAGACTGGGTCTCAAGAAGGCTTGTACCCTTTCTCATTGTCACATATATACATGACTGAGAAGAGAGGTTACATGGGGGAGAGGTAGGCCAACCTAAACCCAGCAGTGTTAGCTAACCTGGCAGCTGACTACAGATAAATGAGCAATCCCAGTCCAGTTGACCCCAAAGCTGCTTATCTGCACTGGGCTTGCTCAATCCACATCAGCAAAACAGTTTAGCTCAAATTGCCACCTTGATGTTCTAAATTCCTGCAAGTTCAAAGCCATTAACAGCCAAATCCTCCTCTGCTTTATTCCCAGTGTTTGTTGCTGTTGTGTGCTGTTGAGTCGGAACCGACCCATGGCTGACCTTCCAGCAGATTTTCAGAGGTACGGGAGGAAATTGCTCATCTTTCTCCTATGGGTTGCTGGTGGATTCCAACTGCATGCTTTGGGGTTGGCAGTGAAGCTCCTTACCACTAGGCCAGAAGAACTCTACTGTGTGGTGGTATGTGCTGTAGAGTCAGAACCGATTCAGAGGCAGTAAATCACATGAGAAGAGATTGTCCATCCTTCTCCTGTGAGCTTTAGTTGTTGTTGTTATGTGCCATTGAGTCACTTGCAATTCACAGCAACCCTATGTACAACAGCTCTGAAACTTGCTCTATCCTGTGCCAACTTGACTGTCTCTGACACACCTACCCTCATCACCCCAGTCACTGAATCAATCCATCTCGTCCATGGTCTTCCTCTCTTTCTCTGTCCCTCCATCTTTTCAAGCATGATGTACCTCTCCAAGGACTGGTCCCTCCTTGCAATATGCCCAAAGTATGTCAGATGAAGCCTCAGAATTCTTGTCTTCAAGGAGCAGCCTGGTCTCACCCTCTCTGGAACAAATCTGTTTGTTTTCCTGGCAGTACATGGTATATTCAACACTCTTCTCCAGAACCACAGCTCAAAAGCATCAATTCTCTATCATCTGTAGTCATTGTCCAGCTCTCTGATGTGTAGCAAGCAATTGCAAAGACTATGGCCTGGATCAGGCATATCTTAGTCTCCAGACTGACATGGTTGCTCTTTAGTACTCTGTAGAGGTCCCTGACCGCTGACTTTCCCAATACAATTTGTCTCTTGATTTCTTGGCTGCTGGTACCAAAAGTGTTGATTGTGGACTCAAGAAAACTAAATCTGTTAACAATCTTAATCTCTTCACCATCTATCATAATGCTGCCAATTAGCCCAGTGGTGAGGATCTTCGTTTTCATGATGTTGAGCTTCAATCCATATTGAAGGCTGCAGTCCTTGACCTTCTGCAGCAAGAGCTTCAGGTTCTCCTCAGTTTCAGCAAGCAGTGTTGTTTCATCTGCATAATGCAGGTTGTTGATGAGTCTTCCTCCTCATTCCCCCTCATAGAGCGCAGCCTCCCGGATAATCTGTTCTGCATACAGGTTGAAAAGGTATAGAGACAGTACACATCCCTGGCGTACACCCTTCCTAATTTTGAACCATACAGTGTTTCCTTGCTCTGTTCTGATGATGGCCTCCTGGTTCAAGTATAGGTTTTGCATAAGTACTATCAAATGTTCTGGGATTCTCATTCTTCCCAGAGTCAGCCACAGTTTGTTGTGAGCTCTAATAGGGATATAAAAAAATCCACACAGAATCTCAACCACAGACAAGTTGAGTACCTTGAAATGTGAGAAAGATAGTGAGAGCAAGATTGGACAGGCAGAAGAGTGAAGTCGGGTAAGGACCCAGTAATCAACACTGTAAATTTGTCTAGGTAGAGCTCAGGCCCCACAAAGAGAGAAAGAAAAATGTGCTGCCATATGGGTAATCACCACAGAAGACAGAGCACCTCTTCCCCCATTCCATGTGAACAAATGCCTGAGTGGACCTCCATCTGAGCAGGTGAAACACTGGTTGCCCTGCCCTGGGAAAAGGTGCCTTTTCCCTCTTGTGGAGAGCAGGCAATGTCATCTTAAGTCTGGCAGAGAGATGTTGTGAGCATGACAAAGTCATCTTGAATTTATCTGCTGGAAAGGCCAATGCATGATTTACAGGATGGAAATGTGTATATGTCGAGCCCTAGAGAAAATTATGCCCACTGACATCATCAGATCTATGTGTTAGGTTCAGTGAACCTCTAACCCAGCACACCATGGCAGTACTGGCTATAACTGTCTGACTGGCTTTGCAAGATCAAAGGGGAAACCCCAGCCCACACCCATGGCCAAGAGTAGGCTCCTAAGTCTCCACCCAGTAGAGACCCACCCTACAGCTGATGCGCTCCTGTGTGGTCACAAATAAAAGGCATAATAATACAAGGATTTGCCCAGTGGCAGACAAGTAGATTCCAGAGGACAAAGAGCCCCTGAGTTTGGTGGTTTTTGGGTTTTTTTAAAGCTCAAAACTAAGAAATTCAGGGCAGAGGTACAAAGACACTGTCAATTGACAGCATAAAAAGGCAAAACTTCAATAATTCCACCAGTGAATGGGTTCAAGTCACATCCTCACATTGTGCCTCACAGAGAGTGCTAGCTAGACTGTCCACATACTCCATTAAAGCAAGGGTAAGTGTGCACAATTGTCCAGCACTGAGCCATAACCTCCATGAACCATGAATCAATCTGCTAAGTAAAACACTGCACAGAAAACAAACACCGGACACACCAGTAGCTACCACACACATGCTAAGAATAAAGGGGAAAGAATCTACAACAATTTCACCACAATGTCCTGGAAGCAGCAGATAACATTAAAACCCACAAAAAAAAAAAAACCCCAACACCCCAAATCTCAAGAAGAAAAGACCACACAGAGTCAATGAACACCGGACACACCAGTAGCTACCACACACATGCTAAGAATAAAGGGGAAAGAATCTACAACAATTTCACCACAATGTCCTGGAAGCAGCAGATAACATTAAAACCCACAAAAAAAAAAAAAAAACCCCAACCCAAATCTCACCAAGAAAAGACCAGGTCACAGAGTCAATGAATATCCTAGAGACAAGGATGGCTGAAGGAATATTCCAAGGTGGAATTCAGAGCAACAGTCTTCAGTAAATTACAAATAATGGAAGAAAGAGTTGAAGCCACAAGCAAAGAGAAAGAAATAGTGAAAAAGAATTATAAGACAAAACAGATAACTAATGGTATACTAAAACCTAAATAAAACATAAAGAAAATAATAAAAATATAATCCATAATAATAAGACCAACATTATAGAAGCTATCTGCATGTGAGAGTGACAAAAGAGCTGAATGGAAGAAATGAAATACTGAATCAGTGAGATGGAAGACAAGACCCTTATTATTAATCTCCTAGGTGGAAAAGTAGAAACAAGAAGAAGCCATAAGAATTATGTGGAATGCCATCAAGAGAAATAACATATATGTGACTGGAATTCCAGAACAGGAAGGGAGAGGCAAAACATAAAAACAAACTGAGAAAATTGTAGATGTATTACAAGAAAACTTAGCAGGTATCATGGAAAAAAAAATGAGAAAATATATTTCTAAGAAGCTGAATGAAGCCTATACAGGACAGACTCCAAAAGAAAAACTTCAAGGCTTATCATAGTGAAACTTTTACACAGTCAAAGACATGAATATATTATTAAAGCAGTTTTAAAAAAAAAACAAACCTTAAGAGTTACCTACAAAGGAAAGCAATAAGATTAAACTCTGACTTCTCAGCAGAAACCATGAGAGCAAGAAGACAATAGGATGGCTTATATAAAAGGCTAGGGGCAGGCTGGGGGGTGGGGGAGTGGCCTACTGAAACTCCTGTGATATTGTCCAGGAGAGAAAGATCCTGAGTGAGATGTGTGTTGGAAACAGTGAGATTGGCTCAGGACAGGGCAGGGTTCAGCACTATTGTGCACAGGGTCGCTATGAGACGCAGATGACTTGATGGCATGTAACAACAAAGAAAACACAGAAAAGTAAATAAGAAAAGTAGTATCGACTTCAATAGCCCACCACAAGTTTAAATACTTAGGAATAAACCTAAAAAGAGACACAAAAGACCTATATAAATAAAACTACAAAACACTACTCCAATAAACATAAAGAGATTTAGGTTCATGAAAGAATATGCCATGTTTGTGGAGAGGAATATTCAATCTAAAAGCAATCGACAGGTTAAATGTGATCCCACCATACATACTGACACCCTTCCTTAAGGAGTTAGAAAAGGCATTTTCCAATTTCATTTGGAAGGAAAGAGATGTCAAATAAGCAAAGCTCTATTAAAAAAAAAAAAGAAAGCAAGCAAGAAAGCAGGAGGAGGCATCACATTCTTTGATCTCAAAATCTACTATACATGAAAAAATGCTCAAAATCCTGAGGTATCAGAAAGATGTAAATAAAAAAAACCTATGAGATATCATCTCAATCCACAACAACTGCAAAGTTCAACAGAGCAGCAAACAACAAATGCTGGCAAGGTTGTGGAGAAACTAGAACCCTTATTCACTGCTGATGTGAGTGTAAAATGGTACAACCACTATGGAAGGCCATCTGGTGCTTTCTCAAAAAGTTGGAAATAGAAATATCATTTTACCCAGCAATTTCACTACTGGGAATATACCAGAGCTGCCACCCAAACAGATGTGTGTGCACCCATGCTTATTGTTGTGTTCACAATAGCAAAGAGATGGAAACAAACCAAGTGCCCATCAACAAACGGATAGAAAAACTATAGTATATTCACACAATGGAACACTATGCAGCACTGAAAAACAATCAATTAATAAAACATACATGGGTGACCCTGGAGGAGATTATACTGAATGAAATATCTCAGTCACAAAAGGACAAATACTACATAACACCACTGTTATAAAGCAGGACTGACATGGGGGTTTAGTGGGAAACCAGGAAATGAGTGGCTAGATAATGAACGAATGCACTGGAAAAGATGAAGGAAAGAACTGTTTAAAAGGTATTAGGCGAAGAAGGCAAGGCTGATGGCAGGAAGCGCTGACAGCGCTGCCTGCACTGCTCCCAGAGTTATTTGTTGAGATAACTGCTGTCTAGCTTGACCACATTGGACCCATTAACTCAGGGAGCAACCACCCATCACCGCATTACTCCAGAGGAGCAACCAACCGCCAGAGGAGCGACTGCCTCCAGCTGCCATGTGACCTTGGAGGAACAACCGCCTGCCGGCCACCACATGACCCCAGAGGAGCTACTGCCACCAGCAACCATGTGACCACAGAGACCATCACCCGCCATCGTGTGACCCCACTGTGGCCCACTGCTGTATGACCCCACTGCACACGGCCTGCTGCCGCATAAATCCCCAGAAGTGTCCAAGCCCCACCCCCTGCCTCCCGGTGGTAGTGCCCAAGCCCCGAGCTCCTGGCACCCCCACCACCACAGCCCCATGCTTCCTTCCCCTCCCCCTGTGGTGGTGCCACAACCACATACCTCCGCCCTGCCATAGCTCTGTAACCCTAGTGGCACCCAAGGGCCACTAGAGAGTCACACAGAGACCAACCAACGGAGCGAGTCATGGACAGTAGGATTTCTAATCACAACTTTTGTTTGTAGCTACAGGAACACAAAGCCAAGCTATGGATCCAGCCATCACCTGAAGCCACCAGCCAAGCTGCTGTGGGACTAATCTGGCAGAAGAAAGGCCGGTGGGATCCTGACTGGGTTTTCTGGGCACTATCAATAACCTGGAAGAGCACCGAAGGGCGGGCCCACTGGTGGCGAATTTGGCCAAGCTCTCTTGGGCCACACCGACTGCCCAGGAGCAAGCCAGCCAGTGGTAGTCTGTCTGAACTTTTGTGGACTCTGCAGACCAGCCAGAGGTGAGTGGGTCAGTGGTAATTTGACTTTGACTTTTTGGGTCCTGTTGGACCCAGGACCCTTCTTGGCCAGGGTCTGCTGTGTTAGGGCACCTGTGTAAGTGCCACTGGACAGAGACCACTGAGTGAAAACCACTGGGTTGGAGACAGACAACTGGAATTTGAGTAGGGACCCCAATCGTGAGCACAGCTAGACAGCTGAGGTCCAAGTGAGGTCCCCCAAGTGTTTGACCTGCTCCCGCGATCACCCCAACCCCATGCCTGCCTCACCCCATTTGGCCCCACACTGGTGCCTACACGTCTGGTAAATCAACTTGCCTTTAATTGGGAGCACCTTGACTTGTCTTACCAACAAGAGGTTGCTCTCACAGGCTCTGAACTGACATCTCCCTGAAGCCAGAAGTTCAGAGAAAAAGTGGGGTAGCTTCCCAACTGATCTCTATATCATTGTCTTCAGATCAAGAACATATCAGTGTCTTGAAGAAAGCAAGCTATCCCACACAATACACAAGAGCAAAGCAAGATGTCACCCCCAAAGGGTGACACAGTATCAGTGGATTTCCTGAAGCCAGAAAGTCTGATGGAACTTTCTCACACAGAATTTAAAAGAATGATTGAATATATTCAATGGGAAAAAAGACAAATTTGAAGAATTAAAGGATACTACAAGCAAAAAAAAAGAGGAGCTAAAAAAAGACCCCAAACAAACAATGCAGAGCAATGCAGAGAAAACAAATGATGCATTAGCAGCACTGGTAAAACAAGAAACCACTATCCAAAATATGAGGTCCAATGTTTCAGATGCTGTCAACACAGCAGAGTTGAAGAGACAGAACACAGAACCAGTGAAATTGAAGACACAATCATCACCACTGATATGCTAAGGCAAAAAGCAGACTCAAAAAAGAAGGAAAAAGAAGAAAACATAACAATAATGTGGGACACCATCAAGAGAAATAACATGCACATCATGGAATCCCTGAAAAGGAAGAAGCAAGTAAAGGCATTGAAAAAATTGTGGAAGAATTACTAGAGGAAAACTTCCCAGGCATAATGAAGAATGAGAGAATATATATTCAAGAAGCTCAGCAAACACCATATAGAATACACCCCAAAAGAAAAACATCAAGGCATATGATAGTTAAATTTGCCAGAACCAAAGATAAGGAGAGAATCCTGAAAGCAGCAAGGGAGAAACAA
>NW_006400197.1:374497-395645 GCF_000299155.1 Elephantulus edwardii | reverse complement strand
AAATATATAAAACAAACATTAACAAAACTGAAAAAGGAAATAGACAACACTACTATAGTACTTGGAGACTTCAATACACCCCTCTCAAGAAAAGATAGAACAACCAGAAAGAAACTCAACAGAGATACTGAAGAAGTAAACCACACAATAAACCAACTTGACCTCATAGATATTTATAGAATAATGTACCCCCCAAAAAACACAGTATACCTTCTTCTCCAATGTGAATGGAACATTCTTAAGAATATTCACATTCTAGGTCACAAGGCAAGCATCAACAAATTAAAAAACACAGAAATTATAAAAAGTATCTTCACAGACAACAGTGCCACAACATTAGAAATTAATAACAAGAGGATAAAGAAGGAAAAAAAATCATACATTTGGAAGCTGAACAACACCTTGCTTGAACATGATTAGGTACAAGAAGAAATGAAAAATGAAATTAAAAAGTTTCTTGAAACAAATGACAATGAAAACACCACTTAACCAAAACCTCAGGGAAACAGCCAAGGCAGTAATCAGAGGTCAACTTATAGCAATAAGCAAACACATCAAAAGACAGGAAAAAGTAATCATTGACTCTCTAACTCAACAACTCCAGCAAATTGAAAAACAACAACAAGAAAACCCACCACCTTCTAAAAAAAATTGAAATTATAAAAATTAAAGCAGAGATAAATGAAATAGAAAAGCAAAAAACACTAGAAACTATCAACAAAACTAGGAGTTGGTTCTTTGAAAAGTTCAATAAAATCGACAAACCATTAGCAGAGCTCACAAAAGAAAAGAACACACAAATAATGCAAATAAGACATGAATCAGGCAACATCACAACAGAACCAACTAAAATAAAAAAGCTAACATTAGAGTATTATGAAAAACTGTACTCAAACAAACATGAAAACCTACAGGAAATAGACAAATACTTAGAAACGCACAACTTACCTGAACTGACACAACCAAAATTGAACATGGGAACAGACCCATTGCAAAAGAAGAAATTGAAAAGGTAGTAAAACAACTTCCAACCAAAATAAGCCCTGGACCAGATGGAGTAAGTTTTATCAAATATTCAGAGAAGAACTGTCACCAATTCTACATTAACTATTTCAGAAAATAGAAAAAGATCGAATTCTCCCAGACTCATTCTATGAAGAAAACATATCCTTGAAACCAAAGCCAGCAAAGGACACCACCAAATAGAAACCTATAGGCCAATATCTCTCATGAACATAGATGTAAAAATCCTGAATAAAATACTGGCCATTAGAATCCAACGTTACATCAAAGAAATAATTCACCATGACCAAGTGGGATTCATAACAGGTATGCAAGAATGGTTAAACATAAGAGAAACAATTTATGGAATTCATCACATTAACAAAGCAAAGAAGAAGAACCACATGATCCTATCAATTGATGAAGAAAAGGCCTTTGACAAAATTCAACACACATTGCTGATTGAAACACTCAACAAAATAGGATCAGAGGGAAATCTCTTCAACATAGTAGAAAGTATATATGCAAACCTGAGAGCCAACATTGTTCTCAATGGAGAGAGATGAAAGGCATTCCCTTTAAGAACAGGAACTAGGCAAGGATGCCCACTATCACTTATTCAATATTGTATTGGAAGTCTTAGCAATAGCAATAAGACAAGAGAAGGAAATAAGAGAAATCCAAATTGGCAAAGAGGAGGTAAAATTATCTCTCTAAAGACTCAGAAAAAAAACTATTGGACACAGTGGTTGGATATCTCTACAGTGACAAAGAGAATTCAGAGCTGGAACTAAGAAAAACAATACAATTCATAATAGCTCATCACAAGATTAAATACTTGGGAGTAAATTGAACCAGAAGCACAAAGGATCTATTCAAAGAAAATTACAAAACATTACTACAAGAAATAAAAAGAGACCTGGAGAAATGGAAGAATATCCCTTGCTCATGAACAGGAAGACTCAATATTGTAAAAATGGAAATACTTCCAAAGGTAATTTGCACGTTCAGTGCAATACCAATTCAAATACCAATGTCATTCTTCAACAAGATGGAAAAGGCAATCTCCAGTTTCATTTGGAATGGAAAGAAGCCCAACTAAGCAAAGCACTCCTTAAAAATAGAAGAAAAGGCTGCCCAGGCAGGCGCAGGCCGCAGGCGCCTCTGCTGCTGCAGCCCAGGGGTGCAAGTCCAACGTCCGCTGCCCGGGGACCGGTCAAGGGCCCGGGGCAGCCCTCAGTTTGCCCTGCGCTTGCCTACTTCGCGTCTCACACTGACCGGAAAGTTTGTCCCTTTGCATTCTGCCAAACTGCTCCGGGAGCCCTGTCTCAGCGAGAGCTTTCTCCACAGACCCAGCTCGCATGGCCAGGCCCAAAGTGTAGGATGGGGCTCCCCTTACAAGGGCTGATAGCAGCCAGAACTGATACAGCCCCCCTGATCTGGGGCCAGGACACTAGTTGAGGAGGGGAGAGTATCTGGAACCATGGCTGATGCCTCAGTGAAAGTGGCTGTGAGGGTTCGACCCTTCAACACCCGTGAGACCAGCTGAGATGCCAAGTGTGTGGTCAGCATGCAGGGCAACACCACCTCCATCTTCAATGCCAAACAGAGCAAGGATGCCCCCAAAAGCTTCACCTTCGACTATTCCTACTGGTCACACACCTCGGCCGAGGACCCCCAATTTGCATCTCAGCAGCAGGTGTATCGAGACATTGGAGAAGAGATGCTGCTGCATGCCTTTGAAGGCTACAATGTGTGCATCTTTGCTTATGGGCAGACCGGAGCTGGAAAATCCTATACCATGATGGGGCGACAGGAACCTGGGCAGAAAGGCATCGTGCCTCAGCTCTGTGAGGATCTCTTCTCCCGTGTTAGTAGGAACCAGAGTTCCGAGCTCTCCTATTCTGTGGAGGTGAGCTATATGGAGATCTACTGTGAACGAGTATGAGACCTTTTGAATCCCAAGAGTCGAGGCTCTCTGCGGGTCCGCGAGCACCCTATCTTGGGCCCCTATGTACAGGACTTGTCTAAATTGGCTGTGACTTCCTATGAATATATTGCTGACCTCGTGGACTGTGGTAATAAGGCACGGACTGTGGCTGACACTAATATGACTGAGACCAGCAGCTGTTCCCATGCTGTCTTCACTCAGCGCTGCTCACTGGCCTGGACTCTGAGAAGGTTAGTAAGATCAGCTTGGTGGACCTTCCTGGGAGTGAGCCGGCCGACTCCTCGGGGGCTCGGGGCATGCGCCTGAAGGAAGGTGCTAACATCAATAAGTCTTTGACCACTCTAGGGAAGGTGATCTCAGCCCTTGCGGATATGCAATCAAAGAAGTAGAAGTCGGATTTTATCCCTTACAGGCACTCTGTGCTCACCTGGCTACTCAAGGAGAATTTGCGTGGAACTCACGGACAGCAATGATCCCAGCCCTGAGCCCTGCTGACATCAACTATGAGGAGACTCTTAGTACCCTCAGGTATGCCGACCGCACCAAGCAGATCCGCTGCAATGCCATCATCAATGAAGACCCAAATGCCAGGCTAATCAGAGAGCTGCAGGAAGAGGTGGCTCGGCTGTGGGAACTGCTGATGGCTCAGGGACTCTCAGCCTCGGCCTTGGGAGGCTTGAAGGTGGAAGAGGGGAGTCCTGGAGGTGCTCTGCCACCGGTGTCAACTCCCCCTGCTTCGTCTTCACCCATAGCTCCCCCTGCACACAATGGAGAGCTGGAGCCAATGTTCGCCCCCAATGATGAGCCCCAAATTGGGCCCGAGGAGGCCATGGAGAGGTTGCAGGAAACAGAGAAGATTATAGCTGAGCTGAACGAGACCTGGGAAGAGAAGCTACGCAAGACAGAAGCCCTGAGGATGGAGAGAGAAGCCTTGCTGGCTGAAATGGGAGTGGCCATGCGGGAGGATGCTGGAACCGTGGGTGTCTTCTCTCCAAAGAAGACTCCCCACCTAGTGAACCTGAATGAAGATCCACTGATGTCAGAATGCCTCCTTTACCACATCAAAGATAGCGTCACCAGGTTTGGCCAGGTGGATGTGGACATCAAACTAAATGGGCAGTTCATTCGGGAGCAACATTGTCTGTTCCGGAGCACCCCTCAGGTGGATGGAGAAGTGGTGGTCACACTGGAGCCATGTGAAGGAGCTGAGACGTATGTCAATGGAAAGCTGGTGACTGAGCCACTCATTCTGAAATCAGGAAATAGGATTGTGATGGGTAAGAACCATGTTTTCCGCTTCAATCACCTGGAACAAGTGCCCCTGGAGAGGGAAGGGGGGTGTGTGTGCCACCACCCCCAGGACCACCGTCTGAGCCTGTTGACTGGAACTTTGCGCAGAAGGAGTTGCTGGAGCAGCAAGGCATTGATATCAAGTTGGAGATGGAGAAGAGACTGCAGGATTTAGAGAATCAGTACCCGAAAGAGAAGGGAGAAGCTGATCTTCTGCTGGAGCAGCAGCGCTTGTACGCAGATTCAGACTGTGGGGATGACTCTGACAAGCGTTCCTGTGAGGAGAGCTGGCGGCTCATCTCCTCCTTGAGAGAGCAGCTGCTTCCCACCATGGTCCAGACCATTGTCAAGCGCTGTGGTCTGCCCAGCAGTGGCAAGCGCAGGGCCCCTCCCAGAGTTTACCAGATCCCCCAGCGGCGGCGGCTGCAGGGCAAAGACCCTCGCTGGGCCACCATGGTAGACCTGAAGATGCAGGCAGTGAAGGAGATCTGTTATGAGGTGGCCCTGGCTGACCTCCGGCATGGACAAGCCGAGATTGAGGCCCTTGCTGCCCTCAAGATGCTAGAGTTGTGCCGCACCTACGGCAAGCCAGAGGGGCCCGGAGATGCCTGGAAGGCTGTGGCCCGGGATGTCTGGGACACGGTGGGTGAGGAGGAAGGCAGCTGCGGTGGCAATGGTGGCAGTGAAGAAGGAGCCCGAGGAGCGGAAGTAGAAGACCTCCGGGCTCACATTGACAAGCTCACGGGGATTCTGCAAGAGGTGAAGCTGCAGAACAGCAGCAAAGATCGGGAGCTGCAAGCCCTGCGAGACCACATGCTCCGCATGGAGAGGGTTATCCCCCTGGCCCAGGATCATGAGGAAGAGAATGAAGAATCAGGTATAGCCGCCTGGGCTGCTCCTGAGAGGTCTGAGGCCCTAGAAGAGGCAGTGTCCAGTGACCGTGTGCCCTCAGCCCGGCCCAGCTCGCCTCCCCTGTCCAGCTGGGAGCGGGTGTCTCGCTTGATGGAGGAGGACCCTGCCTTCCGTCGTGGCCGCCTTCGTTGGCTCAAGCAGGAGCAGCTGCGGCTGCAGGGACTGCAGGGCTGGGGGGGGGGGGGGGGGGGGGGGGGGGCGTGGAGGGGGACTGCGCAGGCCCCCCGCCCGCTTTGTGCCCCCACATGATTGCAAATTGCGCTTCCCCTTCAAGCGCAACCCCCAGCACCGGGAGTCCTGGCCAGGGATGGCAGGGATGGCAGGCAGTGAGACGCCAGCACCTCTGCCACTCCCAGAGGAGATCACGCCTCCTCCAGCCACCCCTGGTCGCAGGTCCCCAAGTCCTCGAAGGTCCCACCGCCCCCGCAGGAACTCCCTGGATGGAGGGGGCCGACCCCGTGGAGGGACTTCCACACAGCCTGAACCCCAGCACTTCCAGCCCAAAAAGCACAACTATTATCCCCAGCAGCCCCAACCATACCCATCCCAAAGGCCCCCAGGGCCCCGTTACCCCCCCATACACTACTCCCCCACGGGTGAGACGGCAGCGCTCAGCCCCTGACCTCAAGGAGAGTGGGGCGGCTGTGTGAGCCCATGTTCTGGGTAGAGGGTCTGGCCAGACCCATGCTGGGCAGAAAGAGGATTCCTCAGACGCTGCTTCCCCAGAAGTCCTGGGGCAGGGAGATCTGGAAGATAGAGAGAAGGTCTGAGTAGGTGATAGAAGAGTGGGTGACTCGGCTGGAGGCTGAAGGAGGGAAAAGGGCCAGGAGCGAACCAAAGTGAAGGACGAGAGATAAGAAGCTCCCTTGGGGCCACCCCTTGTAGGGGGTAGTGGTGGTGTCCCACAAACACCGCTATGGGTAGGGTGGGAGGCTGGGGTGCTGCATAGCCAGTGTTTGACTTTCTTTTCAAGTAAGGGCAAGGGGAGGAGAGTCAAGAGTGAAGCAAGTTCTCCTCTCCCACCCCAGTCTGTCTGTCCGTCTGTCTGTCTGTGGTGGGTTTCTGTTTCCAAGGAGATGTAGTGGGATCCTAAGTCATTCCCCTCCCCTTCCAGGCCTCCTGCTGTATTGGGGGACCTGTCTGGTTTGGCTGGAGTCTCATGATGGTATGGGACCCTTTAATAAAGGATAGCAAACAGAAAAAAAATAGAAGAAAAGTAGGAGGCATCTCACTCCCTGCCATGGTGGTTAAGACAGCATGGTACTGGTACAATGACAGACACATAGATGAATGGAACAGAGAATCTGGAGATCAGCCCACCTATTTATGGTCAACTGATTTTTGACAATGAGACGGAACCAGTTAAGTGGGGAAATGACAGTCTTTTTAACAAATGGTGTTGGCAAAATTGGAAAAGTATCTTTAAAAGATTCAAGCAAGATTCACACCTCACTCCATATACAAAAACCACTCAAGGTGGATCACGAACCTAGGGCTAAAACCAAAGAAAATAATCATCATTAAAGAAAAGCTTGGAAGAACGCTAGAAGTCCAAATCCACAACATAACAGTCTTCCAAGTATCCTGAAAAACCTAGTCAGGAGAAGATAAAATAGATGAATGGGACCTTCTAAGAATGAAATCCCTATGTACATCCAAAAACTTCTCCAACAGGGTAAAAAGGGAAGCCACAGACTGGGAAAAAGTATTTGGTAACGACATATCAGATAAGGGACTTATATCCCGAATTTATAAAATACTTGAGCACAACAACAAAATAATAATCCAATTGAAAAATGGACACAGAATATGAACAGACACTTCACCAAAGAAGATGTTCAGATGGCTAACAAGCACATGAAGAAATGTTCAAATCCCTAGCTCTAAGAGAGATGCAAATAAAAACTATGAGATATCATCTTACCTCAGTAAGAACAGAAAAATTTAACAGAAAAGCAAGCAACAAATGCTGGTGAGGTTGTGGAGAAACTGGAACCCTTATTCATTGTTGGTGGAAGTGTAAAATGGTCCAACCACTATGGAAGGCAGTATGGCACTTTCTCAAAAAGTTGCAAATAGAGATACCATTTGACCCAGCAATTCCAGTACCGTGAATATAACCCAAAGAGACCATAACCGACAACCAAGGAGGTATTTGTACACCCATGTTTATCGCGGCTTTGTTCACAATAACAAGGAGTTGGAAACAACCTATGTGCCCATCAACAAATGAATGGATAGAGAAGCTGTGGTATGTTTACACAATGGAATACTACACTGCCATTAAAAACAAGGAACTCATGCAATATTATTCAAAATGGGTGACCATGGAGGACATTATGCTGAGTCAAGTATCTCAGTTACAAAAGGACAAATATATTGCATGGTGCCACTGTTGTAAAACAGGACTGACCTCAGGGTTGGGGGGAAACTGAGAAAGATGGGGATAAATACTATATTCTGCATTGAAACAGATGATGGAGAAAACTATTTAAAAGGGCTATGTAATTAGGTATTTTTGTCATGACAAGAGTCCAGAGCGAAGGCTGCATAGTGGAGTGGACCTGGGGGGAGGGATTGTAAAGCAAAGAAAGTATTTTTATTTACTTTTCCAAGAGGGTAGTGAACTGGGGTGGGGGTGGGGGTTGGGAGGGGGAAAAGTGCAACAATGAATGAATGTAAATAAAAAAATAGAAGATTGAGGTTTTTGAAAAATATCTAGCTGCTTCTTGGTATAATATTGTATGACAATGGAATACTGCTTCTAGTAACAATCGACTTAAGCCTATCAGAGATCATGAGTATAGTACACGATAGGACAAGTTTCAGGTCATAGGTTCCCTAAGAGTCATAGTCAACTTGAGGAACTTAAAAGCAACTACATGGGGACAAAATGTATTATAGATATGATACTATTGTTGTTAAATGCCATTGAGTCAACTGCAACTCATAATGACTACATAAAGAGTGAAAACTATCCTTGGCATTCTTATAGTGCCCTCTGCCCTTTCTTCAGAAAAAAAAAGAATTAGGCATTATATGTATGACAGTACTCCAGAATAAAAGTGAATTGCAAAGTGGACTGGGGGAAGGGCCGGGAGAGGGAGGGAGGAAATTATGCAATAATAGACGAATATTTGTTGTTGTTTTTCTTATGTGCCATAAAGTCTCTTGGGACTCATAGCGACCCTATGTACAACAACCCTAAACTCTGCTCTGTCCTGTGCCAATCGCACTGTTTCTGATACACCCATCCCCATTACCCCAGTCACTGAATCAATCCACCTCATAGAGGGCTTTCCTCTCCTGCACTGTCCCTCCACACTCCCAAGCATGATGTCCCTCTCCAAGGACCGGTCCCTCCTTACAACATGTCCAAAGTATGCCAGATGAAGCCTCAGAATCCTTGCCTTCAAGGAGCAGCCCAGGTTAACCATCTCCAGGATGAATGTGTTTGTTTTCCTAGCAGTCCATGGTACCCTCAATACTCTTCTACAGCACCACAGCTCAAAGCCATCAATTTTCCTACTATCCTCCCTAGTCATTGTCCAATTCTCTGATGCATAACAAGTGATAGCAAAGACCATGGCCTGTATCAGACACACCTTAGTCTCCAGAGAGACACCATTGCTCTTCAGAACTTTGGAGAGGTCCCTAATAGCTGACTCTCCCGTGGCAATATATCTTTTAATTTCCTGGCTGCTGGTGCCAAGAGTGTTGAATGTGGAGCCAAGCAAACTAAAGTTGTAACAATCTAAATCTCTTCATCATGCATCCTGATGCTGCCAATTGGTCCAGTGGTGAAAATCTTTGTCTTCTTGATATTGAGCCTCAATCCATATTGAAGGCTACAGTCCTTGACCCTCTGCAGCAAGTGCTTCAGGTCCTCCTCAGTTTCAGCAAGCAGGGCTGTGTCATCTGTATAACGGAGATTGTTGATCTTCCACCAGTCCTGATGCCACATTTCTCCTCAAAGAGCCCAGCCTCCTGGATAATCTGTTCTGCATACAGGTTGAAAAGGTATGGAAACAGGACACATCCCTGGTCTGTGTCCTTCACAATTTTGAACCATGCAGTGTTTCTTTGCCCTGTTCTGACAACTGCCTCTTGGTCTAAGTATAGATTTAGCATTAGCACTATCAAGTGTTCTGGGATTCCTATTCTTTTCAGAGTCAGCCACAGTTTGTTATGATCCACACAGTCAAATGCCTTTGCTTAGTCAATGAAACATAGATATACATTCCTCTAGTATTCCCTGCTTTCAGCTAAGATCCATCTAACATTGGCTACAATATCCCTAGTTCTACAACCCTTTCCAAACCCAGCCTGGACTTCTGGCAGTTCTCTCCTGATGTGCTGTTCCAGTCATTTTTGGATAGTCTTCAGGAGAATCTTGCTTGCATGTGAGATCAATGATATTGTTCTTTAGTTTCCACACTCTGCTGGGTCACCCTTCTTTGGGAAGGGAACAAATGCAGATTTCTTCCATTCAGTTGTCCAAGTTCTCCAGATTTCTTGGCACAACTTGGTGAGCACGTCCAGGTCAGCATCTGTTAGCTGAAACATGTCAATTTCTATACCATCTATTCCTGGGGCCTTATTTTTTGCTATTTCCTTCAAAGCAGCTTGAACTTCTTCCTTCATCACCATAGGCTCTTGCTCATAGGTTGTTTTATTAAATTCTGTGTCTGCCAATTACTTTTGATACAGTGACTCAGTATATTCTTTCCATCTTCTTTTAATACTTCCTGGGTCATTTAATATTCTGCCTAAAGCATCTTTGATTATAGCAACTCAAGGTTTGAAGTTTTTCTTCAGTTCCTTCAGCTAAGAAGTGCTGAGTGAGTTCAGTCCTTTTGATTTTCTTACTCCAGCTCCTTGCACATTTCATTGTAATATTTTACTTTGTCATTCCACGGTGCCTTTCACAATCTTCTATTTAGAAAAAAGAAAATGAACCAGGGGAGGGGGAAATGGGAGGATGGGGAAGGAGGAAAAGGTGCAACAATAAATGAATGAAAATCCAACTTTTCATCACAATAATCTATCACAACAATGTCTTAAAAGAAGCAGATTATATCACTCCCCACACAAGCCCAAAGCAAGGTATCATCCCCCCCCCAAAGAGACACAATAGCAATGGATTTCCTAGAGCCAGAAAGTCTGATGGAGTTTTCTGACACAGATTTCAAAGAATAATGATTGAATATTTTCAATGGGTGAAAAATAAACTTGAAGAATTACAGGACAAGGCAAGCAAATATCAGGAGGAACTTAATAAAACAATCCAAAACACTGCAGATAAAACTAAAAAGGCATTAAAGACACTGGGAAAACAAGAAACCATGATCCAAAATATTAAGTCTAAGGTTTTCAGATGCTGTCAACATGAACAGAGTTGAAGAGATGGAACAGAGCCAGTGAAACAGAAGATAAAATTGTCACCACTGATCTGCTAGAGAAAAACATAGAATCAAAAATAAGGAAAAAGAAGAAAACCAAAGGATAATGTGGGACACCATGAAGAGAAATAACATGTACATCATCGGAATCCCAAAATAGGAAGAAGCAAGTAAAGGCACTGAAAATGTTGTGGAAGAATTACTAGAAGACATCTTCCCAAGCATAGTGAAGAATGAGAGGATATATATTCAAGAAACTGAGGGAACACCAGATAGAGTAGACCCCAAAAGAAAAACACCAAGACATATCATAGTCAAATTTGCCAGAACCAAAGATAATGAGAGAATTCTGAAAGCAGTGAGGGAGAAACAAAAAGCAACCTATAAGGGAGAGCAGATAAGATTAAATGCCTATTTCTCAGCAGAAACTATGCGAGCAAGAACACAGTGGAGTGAAATATATCAAACACTCAGAGAACACAACTGTCAACCACAAATACTGTACCCAGCAAAATTGTCCATCAAATTTAAAGAAGACATCAAGATATTCCCAGAAAAACAAAACCTAAAGGAGTTTGTAAAAACAAGACAAGCATTGCAACAAGACAAGCATTGCAGGAAACACTGAGAGATGTCCTTCTTACAGAAGTGCCACAGAAAGCAGGATGGGCCAAAGTAACTAGCAACAACACCAAAAAAAAAAAACCTCAACATAATGATAGCAATAAAACCTTGCCTCTCAACACTGTGACGCTGATGTGTCAAATGCATTAATGGTTGGTTATCCATGGCGGACAGTGTTGGGTGAAACTCCCTGATTAAAACAAGCTTGGAAGCCGGAGCAGCATCCACTTCCATAATAGCTTGCCTCCGGAAACCCTATGAACCTGGAGAGAGGAGGAGAGACACACAAGGTTGAGGACTCTCCTTCATAGGGTCGCTATGAGTCTCCTGCAACTCAACGGCACTTAGCAACAACAACAACAACTCAAAAATCACACCGAGAGAATGAGAGGGATCCAAGATGGCGGCAGAGGCAGAGACAACGTGCTGAGCTGCAGGAGTAGCAGACCACTTGGAGCAGGGCCACTATGGCTTCCTACAGACCTCTGTTTATTGATAATTGAATAGTTAAACAGTTGATGACTGGTTTTCAGTGAAGACCGAGGCTCACCAACAGAAATTCAAGGATTCCCAAGGAGGAATGGGTGAGTCTCGCAGCTCCCAACCTCCTCCCGCAGAGCCCGCACAGCGCTGCACCACCACTGCAGCTCTATGAAGCTCCTACAGCTGGAACCTATGGAATCCCTTGCCCAGGATGAATGGTGGGCACCGGGCCTCCCCAGGACTGCTGTAGCAGAGCCGCCACACTGCCACAAAGTGGACTTGTTCTGGGGAGAATTCTTGGAGCCAAGATGGCGGTGGCAGGGAAAGCGGGCGGGCACCAGCCGCCCGTGTGGGAGATGACGGGTGCCTGATGGCTGCCTACGCGGGAAATGACCATGCGTGGGAGATGATGCATGTCCTGCGGCCTACAGGCTTGGGTTTCCTTGGACAGGCCAGAGAAGATGATCACCCATACAATGGATTGTTGAAGGTCACTGTGAGTTGTCTACTTAGGACACTTAACAGTGGCAGCATGTCCAAGAGGACTGACATCCTAAATGGACCACATATTTTGATCTGTTGAATGCTTCTGCCAAAAGCTGTTTAGACCAGGGGGAAGTCTGTTCATAACTCTCAGGTTTATAAAGGGGGAGGGCAGTGACACCGACTTCAAATGACCACTTATGGGGGGGGGGCTAAAATGGCAGTGCTGGAATTGGAATTCAGAGAAGAACTGTCACCAATTCTACATAAACTATTTCAGAAAAAAGAAAAAGATGGAATTCTCCCAGACTCATTCTATGAAGAAAACACATCCTTGATACCAAAGCCAGCAAAGGACATCACCAAAATAGAAAACTATAGGCCAATACCTCTCATGAATACAGATGAAAAAATCCTGAATAAAATACTGGCCAATAGAATCCAACAATACATCAAAGAAATAATTAACCATAATCAAGTGGGATTCATAACAAGTATGCAAGGATGGTTCAACATAAGAAAAGCAATCATTGTAATTAATCACATTAACAAAGCAAAGAACAATAACTACATGATCCTGTCAATTGATGAAGAAAAGGTCTTTGACAAAATCCAACACCCTTTCCTGATTAAAACACTCAAAAAAATAGGATCAGAGGGAAATTTCTTCAACATAGCAAAAAAATATATACGCAAAGTATCATCCAGGAAGAGTGAAAAAGGTCATTACAAAGACAGAGGAGGAAGAAAAGACCAAAATGGATGTCAGAAGAAACTTTCAATATTGCACTGGAGTGCAGAGAAGCCAAAGCACAAGGAAGAACTCAAGATACTAAAGAGCTGAACAGAAGATTTCAAAAGAAAGTGTGGGATGACAAAATAAAATATTACAATGAAATGTGCAAGTCATAAAATCAAAAAAGCTGAACTCGCTCAGCCTTTCCTAAGCTTAAGGAGCTGAAGAACAAATTCAATGGAGTTTCTATAATTAAAGATGCATTAGGCAGAATATTAAATGATTCAGGAAGTATAAAAAGAAGATGGAAAGAGTATACAGAGTCACTGTATCAAAAGGAATTGGCAGACACAGAAGAATTTAATGAAACAACATATGAGTAAGAGCCTATGGTGATGAAGGAAGAAGTTCAAGCTGCTTTGAAGGAATTAGCAAAAAAATAAGGCCCCAGGAATAGATGGTATACCAATTGATGTATTTCAACTTACAGATGTTGCCCTGGATGTGCTCATCAAGTTGTACCAACAAATTTGGAAGACAAACACTTGGCCAACTGAATCGGAGAGATTTATATTTGTTCCTATTCCAAAGAAAGGTGACCCAATAGAGTTTGGAAATTGTCAAACAATATTGATATCACATGTAAGCAAGATTCTGCTGAAGATTATCCAAAAATGACTGAAACACCACATTAGTGGAGAACTGTTAGAAGTGCAGGCTGGGTTTAAAAGGGGTTGTTGTACTAGAGATATTGTATCTAATGTTAGATGTATCTTGGCTGAAAGCAGGGAGTACCAGAGGGATGTCTATCTGTGTTTAATTGATTATGCAAAGGCATTTGACTGTATGGATCACAACAAACTGTGTCTGACTCTGAGAAGAATGAGAATCCCAGGACACTTGATTGTGCTAATGAGAAACCTATACTTGGACCAGGAGACAATTATCAGAACAGAGCAAGGAAACACCGCATGGTTCAAAATTGGGAAGGGTGTATGCCAGGGATATGTTCTATCTCCATACCTTTCAACCTATATGCAGAACAGATTATCTGGGGGGCTGGGCTGTAGGAGGAGAAGTGTGGCATCAGGATTGGTGGAAGACTCAACAATCTGTGTTATGCAGATGATACAACCATTCACTATTAGTTTGTTTTAAAATACTGCTGTTTGCTAGATGGTGCCCACTTATATTACTGAACATTTTGATTAAAATTTTTATTTGACTTCTATATGAATCCTGATAAAAGTGGGAAAATCAAAAGCATAATTTCAAAATCTCATGGAATTTAGACTTTCTGGTGTCACAGAAACTAGATTAATCAAAAATTACCTTTGATGTGAGTTAAACTCCTAGCAAGCCTCCCTTCAGTTTCTGAGGCTGCAAATCTGTCTGGAAGGAGTGTGTTTCTTCCTCCTATAGAAGATTTGTAGACTTTTATGGCTGAACTTTTGATCAGTGGCCTGAAATGTGACCTTATTCTACTGTTAGTATAAATTACAAGATTCCTATACCTTTCTTTTTAAAAGTCTTCTTAAAATCAAGTAACAATTTTATTTAACTAGCAAAAGAATATGTTCTTGGGGCATTATGCTCCAAGAACTTCTATAGGACATTGCTTCATATTTATAGGAAAGTTGGACAATGAATAAGGAAGATCAGAGAAGAATCTATGTCATTGAAGTGTGATATTAGTGAAGAGTACTGGATATCCCATGAACCATCAAAAGAACAAACACATTTGTCTTAGAGGTAGTGCAATACCCTTCTAAGGAAGGGTGTTCCTTAGAGGCAAGGATAGTGCAACTTCATCATATGCTTTGGGTATGTTGTCAGTCCTTGAAAAATGACGTCATTCTGGAAAATTAAGTGGGTCAGTGAAAGACAGGAAGACCCTGCAACACTGGGCTCAAGCACGGTGGAGACCATGAGATGGTGCACGAGAGTGCAAGGTTTCAATATGTTGTTCATATGGTTACTATGAGTTGTAGTAGACATGATGGCATCTCACAAATGCATATGGGATCAAATAGCTGACAACAACTCAGAAAATTAGAGAGGAAACTTAGAGGGTAGTGAATTTATGTTAATGAAAGAGGAACAACTCAGAAAAAATGGTGAGGATGGCTGCAAAATTTAAAAAAAATGGTAATCAGTATTATGAAACTATACATGCCTAAATTACTGAATCTGCATTTCTATTCTTACCATGGAACCAAATGGCAGCATCAAGATTGAGATTGTCAACAAAGATTTAGGTTGTTAACAATTTTATCTTGTTCAGATCCACAATCAACACTCTGAACATCAGCAGTCAAAAAATCAAAAGATTAATTGCTTTAGGAAAGTCTGCTGTCAGTGTTCCCTCCAGAGTGATGAAGGGCAATGATGTCAGTATAGTGACTAAGGTGCATCTGATCTGGACCATGGTCTTATCATTTGTTTGTGATACATCAGAGAGCTAGACAATGACTAAGGATGAGAGAAGAATTGATGCCTTTGAGTTGTGGTGCTGGAGAAGAGTATTGAACATGCAATGGACTGCCATTGAGAACAAACAGATCTGTTCTAGAAAGGATAATACCAAGTTTCTCCTTAGAGGCAAATATTTTGAAGCATTGTCTCACATACTCTGTGCATGTTGCCAGGAGTGACCAGCTCTTGGAGAAAGCCATCATGCTTGGAAGGGTAGAGGGTTGGCATAGAAGAAAAAGACCCTGGATGAGATGTATTGACTCAGTGACTGTGGCAATGGAGTGGGTGTGTCAGAGACAGTGAGGTTGGCTCAAGAGGGCAGGGTTCAGAGCTGTTGTTCATGGAGTTGCTATGAATCATAGTCGACTTGATGGTACATAACAGCAACAAAAACAATAACTATGTGGAGTATCAATAACAACAACAATCAATAAATCAGATCACTATTTTAAAAAAAATACTGACATCTGAGTCCCATCACTAACAAACTGAATGAGAACCTCTGGGGATTGCTGAAGCTCCCTGAATAATATGATGTGTAGTTGGGTTTGGGAGCCCTCAGCCCTGCTGTGCTCACAGCAGCACCAGCACAACAATGCTCCATATCCTGAGAGTCAAAGGTGAACTGTGCTGTATATAGTTTTCAATGTTTGTTTTGTTTGTTTTTTTTCCGGAAAGTGGACGGCTAAGTCTTTCTTCTAAGGCATTTATAAGGTGAACTTGAACTTCCAACCTTCCATTTAGGAGGCACACGTATTCATTGTTTGCACCACCCCATGATTCTGAGTGCCTCTGGGCAAAACAAAAAACCCTGGATTGAAATAATCTACATGTGATCCCTGCCTCTGGAGCCCTAGATGTGGAAAGTAAATCCAAAACATGCCATTACAAACAATGATGCCCTATGCCGGAGCCCTCCAAGGGACACAACAGAAAATATGAGGGCATGGAGGGGGCCTGTCTAGAGTTGTGGCTAGAGAAAGACCTCTGCAAAGGAGTGCATATTTGAGCAGAAACCTGAAAAATGAGAAAGAAGCAGGTAGTCCTGAGGACTTCTTAATGGCGCACCCTTAAGGCTTGCCCAGGTCAAGCCATGTAAGAAAGGACATCTGGTGGCATAGTGGGAAAGAGCTGTGCTGCCAACCTAAACACACTTGGTTCAAATCCCCCAACTGCTCCACAGACATGAATATGGGCAGTCTCCTTCAGTGAGAATTTACTGCCTCTGAAAACCTCCTAAAGAGTCAACTATGAGTTGGTTTTGACTCCACGGCTCATAATAATAATCACCAAGCAGAATATTTGGTGAAGGGCTTTTTCTCTTTGGTTTCCTTTCCTCCTCACAAAGCACACTGAGGCAGGAGACCCGCAGGGACTGGAACCAGATCTTCCACTAACAGAGTCTGAGTGAGCTGGACATGTCTGAGAACTGCCTCATCTGTCTCCTTGATTACCTCAGGAGATGTCTATGAATCCCACCATCTGCAAAGAGCTCAGGTGTGACAGAGTAAAGCTGCTCCATGGGGTTTTGTTTGTTTCTTTTTTTGTTATAATCGTTATGGCAGCAGTTACCAGGGCTTACTTGTGCAGAGCCATTGGGTGGTCAGAACCACTACACGCCATTGGATATGTCCACTGGCTAGGTATTCACTCACAGCCTCCTACACTAACATTGCCCACATTTTGTTCTTCCTGTCTGTAATTCCTTCCTGATCTTGGTACCTTCTAGGTGAACAAGGGCATGTTTTCTTGGCCTAGAAATTTAGTCTAGGTTGGAGAGTATGAACTCATGTCTGCTGAGAATAGGAACAATTTAGGATGCAACCACAGACACTAAACTTATTCCACTTCTTTCTGTGTGTGTGACCTTGAATAACTCACAACTTCTTGGGCTTTAGTCCTCTTTTCTTCAAAACAGGAGTCCCAATAGTGCCCATCACACAGGGCTGCTGAGAGAACCAAGAGATGTTCAGCAAAGACCTAATATTAATCAGGAGCTCAATGAGCAGGGCAGACTTACCAGTTCTGGTGCTCTGTTGTTGATGGTAGGCTTGGGGATTATCATAAATGGTTGCACTGTTTGCAACATTGCTCACTAGCCAAGTGCAGCACATACTGAGTGGACTCTGGCTAACAGAGCTAGTCTGGTAGTTGTTGACTCTGAATTAAAAATTCCAGATCTGTCCCTAGAAGATAAATTCTTACCTTTATTTTAAAAATCATCTCCTAATAGGCAATAATCTACATTATGCAGCCAATAGCCCTGCTTGCAGAAAGTGAAGAAGATTTAAAGCACTGACTTTAGAAGATCAGAGACTAAAGATTTCAATATGGATTGTATCTCAATATCAAGAAAACAAAAATCTTTACCAGTAGGAAACATTATGGTTGTTGTTGTTATTGTTATGTGCTGTTGAGTCGCTTGCAACTTATAGTGACCTTATGTACAAGAACCCGAAACCCTGCTCTATCCTGTGCCAACCTCACTGTCTCTAACACACCTACTCTCATTACTCCAATCACTGAATCAATCCATCTCATCAAGGATCTTCCTCTCTTGCGTTGTCCCTCCACTCTCCCAAACATGATGTCCCTCTCCAAGGACTTGTCCCTCCTTGTAACTTGCCCAAGTATGTCAGACGAAGTTTCAGAATCCTTGCCTCCAAGTAGCAGCTCAGTTTCACCCTCTCTAGGATGAACCTGTTTGCTCTCCTAGCAGTCGATGGTATATTCAACACTCTGCTCCAGCACCACAGCTCAAAGGCATCAATTCTCTGTCATTCCTAGTCACTGTTCAGATCTCTGATACATAGTATGCAATTACGACGATTATAGCTTGGATCAGACACACCTTAGTCTCTAGCCTGATGTTGTTGCTCTTCAGTACTCTGGAGTGGTCCCTGACATCTGGCTGTCCCAATGCAATTTATCTCTTGATTTCCTGGATGCTGGTAAAAAGAATGTCAATTGTGGAACCAAGCAAACTAAAACTGTTAACAATCTCAATCTCTTCTCTTCACCATCCATAATGATGCTGTCAATTGGACCACTGGTGAGAATCTTTGTTTTCTTGATGTTGAGCTTCAATCCATATTGAAGGCTGCAGTCTTTAACCTTCTGCAGCAAGCACTTCAGGTCCTCCTCAGTTTTAGCAAGCATGGTTTTGTCATTTGCATAACATAGGTTGTTGATGAATATTCCTCCAACCTGACGCCACATTTCTCCTCATAGAGCCCAGCACCCCAGATGACCTGTTCTGCATACAGATTGAAAAGTTATGGAGACAAAATACATCCCTGGCGGTCAACCTTCCATATTTTGAACCATGAGGTGTCTCCTTGCTCTGTTCTGTTGACTGGCTCTTGGTTCAAGTATAGGTTTTGCATAAGCACAATCAAATGTTGTGGGATTTCCATTCTTCTCAGAGTCAGCCAGTTTGTTGTGATCCACAGTCAAAAGCTTTTTCACAGTCAATGAAGCACGGATAGATAGATATTCTTCTGGTATTCTCTGCTTTCTGCCAAGATCCATCTAACATTAGTTATAATATGCCTAGCACCATGACCTCTTCTAAATCCAGCCTGCACATCTGGCAGTTCTCTGTTGAAGTGATGTTCCAATAATTTTTGGATAATTTTCAGCAGAATCTTGCTTGTATCTGATATTAATTCTATTGTTCTATAATTTTTGCACTCTGTCGGGTCATCTTTTTTGGAATGGGAACAAATATTGATCTTCCAGTCAGTTGGCCAGACACCTGTCCTTGATTTCTTGGCACAACTTAGTGAGCACATCCAGGGAAGCATCTGTTTGTTGAAACTGGTATGCCATCAGCTCCTGGAGCTTTGTTTTTGCCAATTCTTTCAGAGCAGCTTAAACATTTTCATCCATAACCACAGGCTCTTGCTCATATGTTGTTTCATGAAATTCTTCTGTGTCAACCAATTCCTTCTGGTACAGTGACTCTGTATACTCCTTCCATCTTCTTTTAATGCTTCCTGGGTCATTTATCATTCTGCCCAAAGCATCCTGAAGTATTGCCACTCGTGGCTTAAATTTGTTTTTCAATTCCTTCAGCTTAAGACATGCTGAGCTAGTTCAGTCCTTTTGATTTTCAACTCCAGCTCATTGCACATTTCATTATAATACCTTGGTTTGTTATCCCAAGTTGCCCTTTGAAAAAAAATGAAGTTACCAATCATTTCATTTTACTAGTTTCTACAATCAGCACTCAAAGAAGCAGCAGTGAAGAAGTCAACTATATGTTGCATTGGACAAAATTAGTGTCAAGAACCTCTTTAATGTGATAAAGAACAAGGATGTCAGTCTAAAGACTGTGGTGTGTATGTATGGCCCATGTCATGGCACTTTCAATTGCTTCATTTGCATTTGAAAGTTGGAAGTTACTGAGACCAATGCTACACACAGAGATCAATGTGGCATGATCTGAACAATAGGAATTTGAGTCAGAACTTTTATTAAAATAATTAGGTTGGGATCCACAGGAGCAGCAAGCAGTGGACCCTGGTGGAAGATGCAAGCTGAGCCGCTTAGGGACCCACCCACGAGGAGCCAGCAGATGAGTAGGAATTTGACTGAGTTTCTAGGTTCCCCCAAAGAGCCAGGAGCGAGCAGGTGTGTAGGAATTTGACTGAGTTTTCTTGGGCTCCGCTGACCTGCCAGGAGTCACTAGGAATTTGACTGAATTTTCTTTTTCTTTCTTTCTTTTTTTTAATTTTTGTTTTTTTGACTGAGTTTTCTTAAGCCCCATCGACCTGCCAGGAGTGAGCGGGTCAGTGGGAATTTGACTGAGTTATTTTTTATATTGATAGGCTAATGCATCCAAGAAAAACACAGTATACCTTCTTCTCCAATGTGTATGAAAATTCTCCAATAGATCACATTTTAGGTCATAAGACAAGCATAAATAAATTAAAAAACATAAAAATAATACAAAGCATTTCCTCAGGCCACAATGCAACAAAACTAAAATAACAAGAGGATAAAGGAGAAAAAAAACATATGTTTGGAAGTTGAACAACACCTTGATTGAACATGATTGGGTACTAGAATAAATAAAAAATGAAATTAAAAGTTTATTGAACAAATGACAATGAAGACATCACTTAGCAAAACCTTGGGGGAAATAAACAAAGTAGTAATCAGAGGTCAATTTATAGCAATAAGCAAACATATTGAAAGGCAGGAAAAAATGACGATTGACTCTCTAACCCTACATTTTCCAACAAATTGAAAAAGAACAGCAAGAACCTGGAACCATCTAAAAAAACTGAAATTGTAAAACTTAGGGCAAAAGGAAATGAAATGGAAAATGGAGAAACAAAACTAGGATTTCGTTCTTCAAAAGATCAATAAAATCAGCAAAACTAACAAATGAAAAGACATAAACCATCTAAATAGGAGATGAAATTAGAAACATCACACCAGAACCAACTAAAATAAAAAGTGATAACATTAGAATATTATAAAATGACTGGAACAGCACATCAGCAAAGAATTGCCAGAAGTCCAGGCTGGGTTTAGAAGGGGTCGTGGTACTGGGGATATTGTAGCTGATATTGGATGGATCTTAGCTGAAAGCAGAGAATACCAGAAGAATATCTACCTGTGCTTCATTGATTATGCAAAGGCATTTGACTGTGTGGATCATAACAAACTGTGGCTGACTCTGAAAAGAATGGGAATCCCAGAACATTTAATTGTGCTAATGCGAAACCTATACTTGGACCAAGAGGCAGTAGTCAGAACAGAGCAGGGTAACACTGCATG
>NW_006400197.1:372076-373142 GCF_000299155.1 Elephantulus edwardii | reverse complement strand
TGGACATTGAGCCTCAGTCCATATTGAAGGCTGCAGTCCTTGACCCTCTGCAGTAAGTGCATGAGGTCCTCCTCAGTTTCAGTGAGCTGGGTTGTATCATAATGCAGATTGTTGATAGATCGTCCACCAATCCTAATGCCACGCTTCTCCTCATAGAGCCCTGCCTCTCGGAAAATCTGCTCTGCATATAGGTTGAAAAGGTATGGAGACGGAACTGGGTAATAGAGGAAATAAAATAGAAAAATAAAGTTACTTGAAACCTCTGGGACACAGCAAATCAGTACTCAGAGGTCAATTTCTAGCAATAAACAAATACTTCAGAACAGATACTTACTATACTCACTATTTTTTATATGCTCAAGTTCATAGCTGCAGTCACTGTGTAGATGTATCTCAAAGATCTTCCTCTCTTTTGCTGACTCTCCACTTTTCCCAGCATGATGACCTTTTCTAAGAACTAGGCCCTCCTGACAACATGCTCAAAGTATGTAAGATGAAGTTTCACCATCCTTGCCTCAAGGAGTACCCTGACTGCACTTCCTTAAAGGCAGACTTTTCTATTCTTTTGTCAATCCATAAGATAATAAGTACTCTTCTCCAACACCACTATCCAATTCTTCTGGCATCAATTCTTCTGTCATTCCTATTTTTTGTTCAACTTTTAGATGCATGTCATGGCTTGAATGAAAGTTTACAGAGACTTAGGGTTGCTAGTCATTCATTATTGCACTTTTCTCCCTGCCCAATTCACTTTTCTCCTTGAAAAGAAAAAGAAAAACTCTTTCATTGTTATGCAATCCCTCCCTCCAAGTCCACTCCACTATGCAGCTTTCACTCTGGACTTCTGTAATGACAAGAATACCCAATCATATGTCCCTTTTAAAGAGTTCTCTCTTTCAGCTGTTTCAATGCAATATACATCATTCCTCCTCTTCTTTTCTGTCTTCCCTCAACCCTGATGTCCGTTCCATTTTATAACAGTTGGCCTATGCATCTCAGAACATTTAATCATGCTAATGTGAAACCTATACTTGGACCAAGAGGCAGTTGTCAGAATAGAGCAGGG
>NW_006400197.1:362614-371418 GCF_000299155.1 Elephantulus edwardii | reverse complement strand
GAAAACAAACAGATTCATCCTGGAGAGGGTTAAACCAGGCTACTCTTTGGAGGCAAGGATTCTGGGGCTTTTTCTGATATACTTTGGACATGTTGTAAGGAGAGACAGGTCTTTGGAGAGGGACATCATGCTTTGGAGGGTGGAGGGACAGCGCAGGAGGGGAAGACCCTCTATGAGGTGGATTGATTCAGTGACTGGGGCAATCGGGATGGGTGTGTCAGAGGCAATGCAATTGGCACAGGATAGAGCAGGGTTTAGGGCTGTGGTACATAGGGTCTCTCTGAGTCGCAAACGACTGGACGGCACATAACAACAACATGCAATATTTGTCCTTTTTGTGGCTGAGCTATGGTCAACTGATTTTTGACAAGGAGATGAAATCAGTTAAGTAGGGAAATGACGGCCTTTTAAACAAATGGTGCTGCCAAAATTGGAAAACTATCTTTAGAACACTCAAAGATCCACATCTCACTCCATACAAAAAAACCACCTCAAGCTGGATCATGGATCTAGGACTAAAACCAAGGACTATAAACTTCATTAAAGAAAAGCTTGGAAGAACTCTAGAAGTCCTAATCCACAACATAAACAGTCCTCCAAGCATCCTGAAAAATCTACAACCACAAGAACTCTAGAAGCTCTGATCCACAACATAAACATTCGTCCAAGCATCTTGAAAAATCTATAACCAGGAGAGGATAAAATAGATAAATAGGACTTTCTAAGAATCAAATCCCTATGCATACCCAAAAACTTCTCCAATTGGGTAAAAAGGGAAGCCACAGACTGGGAAAAAATATTTGGTAATGACATGTCAGACAAGGGACTTATATCTAGAATATATAAAATCCTCGAGCACCACAACAAGATAAAGGTTAACAACTTAATTGAAAATGGGCACAGGCTATGAACAGGCACTTCACCAAAAAAGACACCCATATGGTAAACAAACACATGCAGAAATGTGCAAAATCCCTAGCTCTAAGAGAGATGCAAATCAAAACAACTATAAGATATTATCTCCCTCCAGTAAGAATAGCAAAATTTAACAGAACAGCAAACATCAAATGCTGGTGAGGTTGTGGAGAAACTGGAAACTGTATTCACTGTTGGTGAAAGTGGAAAATGGTCCAACCACTATGGATGACTGTATGGCGCTTTCTCAAAAATTTGCAGATAGAAATACCGTTTGGCCCAGCAATTCCACCACTGGGAATTTACCCTAAAGAAACCATAACCACCACCCAAGCAGATATATGCACACCCATGTTTATTGTGGCTTTGTCCACAATAGCAAGGAGTTGGAAACAACCAAAGTGCCCATCAACAAACGAGTGGATAGAGAAGCTGTGGTATATTCACACAATGGAATAATACACAGCATTGAAAAACAAGGAACTCATGAATTATTATGCAAAATGGGTGACCCTGGAGAACATTGTGCTGAGTGAAATATCTCAGTCACGAAAGGACAAATATTGCATAGTGCCATTATTGTAAAACAGGACTGACATCAGGGTTGAAGGGAGACTGAGAAAGAGGGGATAAATAATGTATACTGCATCTAAACAGATGAGGGAGACAACGTGGGAATTGTATACTAATGAAGGAATTTTTTTTTTTTTTTTTTTTTTCTCTTCAGAGGGGGAAGTGAGCTGGTGGGGAGGGGTGGGCAGGGAGAAAACTGCAGCAATGAATGAATGGAAATCCAAAACCTCTGTAAAAAAAAATTAAAAATAAAAAAAGGGATATTCGAATGGGTATTCCTGTCATTACCGAAGTCTAGGGTGAAGGCTGCATACTGCAGTGGACTTGAGGTGGAGGGCTTACATAACAATGAAAGAGTTTTTCTTTCTTTCCAAGGAGAAGAGTTAATTGGAGGGAGAAAAGTGAAATAATGAATGACTGGAAACCCTAAGTCTCTGTAAACTTTCATTAAAATAAATTTTTTTAAAAGGGGATATATGATTAGGTATTGTTGTCATGACAGGAGTCCAGAATGAAGGGTGCATAGTGGAGTGGACTTGGGGGAAGGATCACATAACAGTGAAAGAATTTTTATTTTACTTTTCAAAGAGAGGAACGAATTAGGAGAGAGGGATGGGCAGGGAGAAAAGTATAACAATGAATGAATGGAAATCGAAAAGTCTCTGTAAACTTCCATTATAATTAATAAAACAAATCATCTGATCATAATTAGATGAGTTGATTTCTGGATTCTTGATTCTATTCTATTGATCTATGTGTCTGTTGCTTTGTACCAGTACAATACTGTCTTCACCACTACAGTTGTGTAGTAGGATTTGAGATCAGGGTGTGTCATGCTTCCTACCTTGTTTCTCTTTTTCTGTAGTATTTTGCTCATTTGAAGTCTCTTTCTATTCCAGACAAAACAGGAAATTGTGTTTTCCATCTTGTTGAAGAATGGGGTTGGTATGTGTATTGAGATTGCATTGAATTTGTAGATTGCCTTTGTTAAAATTGACGTTTTCTTTTTTTTTATTTCAAAAAAGATATTGAGACTTTTTATAGATGAAACCTACTTCCTAGAGGCAGGAAAACCAATCGAGCTGCAAATATTACAGGTCTGCATCTGTGGACTTAAAATGATCATCATCCACAGTGGAGAAGATGTGTCCCTCATTGCTAAGAAAATCCACAGCTTGCTTGATCACAGTTACAATCATGTGTTTGAGCCGAGCTTCGAAATCCTGAAAGTTCAAGGTCTTGTGCAAGCTTTAATCAAATTCAGCATCTGGTTTTGGGCAACGGTAAGGCTATTTGCTGGAGCAAAGGTATTCGCTGCCTCACCCGTTCCAGGATTGCTGACAGGTGTTCTCATTGCTGAGGGATGACTGTTGTATTGGTTTAATATCATGTGTGAATTGACCACTTCCAGTATATGCATGGGGAACTCATTCATATCTTCCAAGGGCATGATTTTAAAGGCTGCTAGACTTTTTTTTTGTTCTAAAAAGATCTCAGATGGCCATCTGTTTTCACATATGTTTCTGCAGGAACTACCGTGTTTTCACAACTTGTGTCTGTTTTCAACCTGAGTAGGGGTGGGTGACTCAAAGCCCACTGGGGACTGAGTGTAACCACCGGTAACACTGTAGGAGGCACTGCTGAAGCTCTCAAATCCACTATTCCACCTCATGGTTGTGGTTCCTTCTGGGGGCAGGCCCAGTAACTCTGATCTACTGGGTCCTGATGGCTCCTTTGGACCCTGTTGCTGGCTGCAGCAGTACAGCTACTCTTTGCTGGCTCCACAAACTAGAATTGTTATGAGTCGGTTCTGACTTAACAGCACACAACAACAATAACATTACCCTCTCATGTTGAAGCAGGGTGTTGTTCAACTTTCAGGTGTATAAATTTTCCTCTTTAGCCTCTTGTTGATTTCTAGTTTTGCAGCATTTTGGTCTAAGAAAATGCTTTGTATTATTTCTATGTTTTTTTAATTTATTGAGTCTTGCTCTGTGACTTAAAATATCATCTATTCTGGAGAATGTTCCATGCATGCTGGTTGTTATTGTTGTGTACCATTGAGTCAGAATTGAACCATAGCTGACCCTCTGGTGGGTTTTCAGAGGCAGTTAATTGCACTGGAGAAGGAGATTGCCCATCCTTCTCCAATGGAGAAGCTGGTGAATTCAAACCACATGCCTTTGGAATTTCAGTGTAACTTATTGCCACTAGGCTACCAGATCTATGTGTGCTGGAGAAGAACGTATACTGAGCTTTTTTGGGGTGTATTAGTCTGTATATATCTATGAGACTGAGTTGATTGTGCAGTTTAATTCTTCAGCATCTTTGTGGTTTTTCTTTCTGCTGGTTCTATATTTCCTTGAGAGTGGCGTATTAATGTCTGTTATGTTTGGGAGTGTGGAGGGATGGTGCAGGAGGGGAAGATCCTCAATGAGATGGATTGACTCAGTGTGACTGGGATAATGAGGGTAAGTGTGTCAGAGACAATAAGGTTGGCTCAGGATAGAGCAGGGTTCAAAGCTATGAGTTGCAGGTGACTTGAGGATATATAACAATAACAACAAATATTACTATACTGGTGTTGTCTATTTTTTCAGTTCTGTTATTGTTTGCTTTGCTTATTTTTCAGCTCTATCATTTGATGCATGGATAATTATGTACTCTTGTTCTATTGACCTTTTATGCATTATACAGTGCCCTTCTTGTTCTTTTTATGCTGAAATCTGTTTTGTGTGTTGTGCTCTGTTGAGCTAGAACCGACCCCTAGCTGACCCTCTGGCAAGTTTTTAGAAGCAGTTAATCAGATGGGAGGAGATTGCCCATTTTTCTCACTCAGAGCAGCTGGTGGATTCAATCTATAAGCCTTTGGGATTGCAGTGCAGCTTCTTGCCACTAGGCTAGCAAAGCTCCCTGAAATCTGTTTTATCAGAGATTAATATTGCTACTACTGCTTTTTAATGGTTGCCATTTGCTTAGTATATCTCCCCCCTTTTCTTTTCAGTCTGTCTTTATCTTTACTTTTCAAATATGTCTCTTGTGGCCAGCATATTGATGGGTTTTGGTCTTTATCCAATTTGCTACTCTTTTTCTTTTCACGGGTGTATTTAAACCATTCTCAGTCAGTATAATTATTGAGAGGCAGGATTTTACTGCTATCTTTTTTGGGGGGTTCTTTTTTGTGTTGTTATTGGTTACTTTGACCCATCCTCTCTCTATGGTGTCTCATGAGGACTTCCTTCAGTATTTTCTGCAACATTGGTCTTGTTTTTACAAACTTCCTTAGTTTCTGTTTCTCTAAGAATATCTTGATTCTCCTCATATTTGATGGACAGTTTTGCTAGATAGTCTTGGTTGACAGTTGTGTTCTTTTAGCATTTGATTTATGTCATTCCAGTGCCATTTAACCTGCCTGGATTCCGCTGAGAAATCAGTGTTTAATCTTATTTGTTCTCCTTTATAGTTTACTCCCTGTTTTTCCCTATAATTTTATCTTTGTCTTTGATTCTGATAAATTTGACTATGAAATGCCTTGATGCTTTTCTTTTGGGGTCTATACTACATGGGGTTTGCTCAGCTTCATGTATGTATATTCTGTTATTCTTCATGATAACTTGAATGTTTTCTTCTAGCAACTTTTCTACAACTTTCTCAGTGCGTTTTTTTGGCTTCTTCCTCTTCTGGAATTCCAGTTTTACATGCTCTTGATGGTATCTCACGTTGTTCTTAGGTTTTTCTCATTTCGCTTCCTTTTTGATTCTACTTTTAGCTGTAGTAGATCACTGCTGAGAGCCGTATCTTCTGTTTCACCGATTCTGTGCTCCTTCTCTTTAGTTCTGTTCATTTTTCCCTTCAACATGTTGACAGCTTCTGAGACACTGGTTCCAATATTCTAGATTTTTTTTGTAGGGTTTCTAATGCCTCATTTGTTGTATATGCATTGTCTTGAATTTTTTATGTTTCTCTTTGCTTTTGCTCGTAGAATCCTGTAATTCTCTGAGGTTTTCTTTCACACATTGAGAATATTTGACCATTGTTCTTTTGAATTCTATGTCAGAAACTTTAATCAAACTTTCTGGATTCAGAAAATCCATTAATTTTGTGTTTTCATAACTTTTTTGGAGGGTGATATTTTGCTTTGTGTAGTTTTGTGTAGGGTAGGAGGTAGTCTGTTTCATCCATGCCATTGCCGTGACAGCATTTTTCTTGCCTGAGGTCCTAGTTGGTCCTAGGTCTAGGACCTTGGCTGGGGAGTTCACTGCTCCAGAGGAAGCCTGGATCCTTGCCTGATCCCTCTCTAGTCCTTAGGCTGATGGGAAGATTTGTTTCTGTTGGGGAGCTGAACACTCTAGGAGGGAAGAAGAGAGCAATTCAACTTGTCTGTGGTCTTTCCTCTCTGGCCCTGTGGCAAAGGTTACTGAAACTGGGGAGCCCACTCTGAAGTGAACTTGATCAGCCTCTAATCTTTCCTCTTGGGTCCCCAAGCTGGCAGGAACACTCAGTGGGCTGGGGAGCCCACTGGAAAGGAATTGGAGAAGAACTCACCTGCTGCTATTTCTTCTCTGCTCCCCTAGTTAAGTTCTCTGTGGCTGGGGAGCCCACCAAAAGGGGAACTGGATCTGCCTCTGTCTGCGGGCTGCTGGGACTATCACCCTGACTTGGGGACATACCCAAAAGGGAGCTAGAGGAGAACTCACTCTACTTCTGTTCCTTCTTCTCTGGTCCTGCAGCAAAGTTCACTGTGGCTATGGATTCCCCTGGAAAGAGAACTTGCTCTGCCTTTCCCCCAGGGCTACTAGGAGTTACTTGCAGTGAGAGCTCACCTGGAGGGGAGCCTGCACTGCTTCTTCTCCTTCCTCTGGTCCTGCAGCAGCAAAATTCTTTGTTGCTACTCCCTCCTAATTTTAAGCCAAACAAAATTTGGTTTAAATACTAGAAGTCTCCCTCTACTCTCTCCTTTAGCTTTGTTCCACAAATGATATGTTGTTCTTGTGTGCTGTCATGTTGCCTGCGACTCATAGTGACACTATGTACAATAGCACTGAACCCTGCTCTATCCTGAGCCAACCTTACCATCTCCAACACACTCATCCCTGTTACCCCAGTTATGGAGTCAGTCCATCTCATTTTCCTCTCCTGGTCTGTCCCTCCACCATCCTAAACATAATGTCCCTCTCTAAGGTCTGGTCCCTCCTTACAACATGTCCAACGTACATCAAACAAAGCTTGAGAATCTGCCTCCAAAAAGCAGCCTAATTTCACTCTCTCTCAGACGAACCTGTCTGTTCTTCTAGTAGTGCATGGTATATTCAGTACTCTTCTCCAGCACCACAGCTCAAAGGCATCAACTCTTCTTCTGTCTGTCATCCTTAGTGTCCAGGTTTCTGAAGCATGGCACGTTCTTGTGAAGATCATGGCCTGGTTTGAAACACCTTAGTCTCCAGACTGACATCATTGCTTTTCAGTATTCTGGAGAGGTGCCTGACAGCTGACTTTCTCAATGCAATTCATCTTTTTATTTCCTGGCTTTTGGTACCAAATTTGTTGATTGTGGAACCAAGCAGACTGAAGCTGTTAACAATCTCAATCTCTATCACGATGCTGCCAATTGGCCCACTAAGAATCTTTGTTTTCTTGATGTTGAGCTTCAATACATATTGAAGGCTGCTGTCCTTGACCTTCTGCAGCAAATGCTTCAGTCCTCCTCAGTTTCAGCAAGCAGGGTTGTGTCATCTGCATAACGCAGGTTGCTAATGAGTTTTTCTCCAATCCTGATGTCACACTTCTCCTCATAGAGCCCAGACTCCCAGATAATCTGTTCTGCATATAGATTGAAAAAGGTATGGAGATAGGACTCATCCCTGGTGTACACCCTTCCTGATTTTGAACCATGCAGTGTCTCCTTGCTTTGTTCTGACGACTGCCTCCTGATCCAAGTATAGGTTTCACATAAGCACAATCAAGTGTTCTGGGATTCCCATTCTTCTCAGTTAGCCATAGTTTATTGTCCACACAATTGAATGCTATTTAAAATAATTGACTTCATTCAGAAAGTTTCCTAGGTTTCCTAGATACCTTTCTTTTGAAGGGTAGATTGTTTTCTCCTAGTTAGATAAAAACATCTCTTTGTAATTTTGTTTTTAGTTTAATTATGATCAAGAACGTATTTTGTACTACGGCAATTATTTTAAATTTGTTGTCTTATTTTATGTCTCAGAATATTGTCTATATTAATTGTCATTTCAGGTGAAATGGCTAAGAATATATGATCTCTGTTCTGGGGTCTGAATTTTATAAATGTGTTGTTGTTGTTGTTTGTAGTGCCAGTTAGGATTTGACTCTATCAGTTATTGTTTTGTATATTTTGAAGCTCTTTAGAATTATTTTATCTTCTTGGTGATTGGTTTTTTCATCCTTATGCATTGTCTCTCTTCATTCCTTATTCTAAAGTCTACACTATCTCCTATTAACAAAGCACTTCATCTTTATTAAAACTTTCAGGGCATCCCTTTTTCTCATCTTGATGTGGTGGGAGATCAGATTCCCACCTGGGCCACCTGTATGCAGAGGCTCATGGGTCAGCCCTGTGTTGCAGGGAGCCAAGAAAATTCTTTCCTCTGCACCAAATTCTGCACAATAAAGTCTTTTGTCCTGTTTGGCCCCTGGGATGGTCCTACAGCCATAGAGGCAAGGACCCCGAGATGGAGGGACCTACAACCCCAGGGACACCTCAGTCCTGTCTCCCCACAAGCAATGGAGAGTGCTCACTCTCTGCACAAAGCCCCTACCTCTCCTGACCTCCTTTTTTCTCATCTTTTAACTTTAGCTTATCTGTGCCTACCTACTTCATTCTTTTGCATGTAACTATTCAACTACTGTCTCTGTACTCTTTATTGAAAAGCCTGTTCTTTCACCAGTGAAATCTGGCACGCTTGTTGAAAATTAATTCAACGCAGATGTACAGGTTTATTTGTAGACTTTCAATTCTATTAATCTTTGTGCCTCTCCTTATGATAGTATCACACTGTTGAGTAACACTGATTTGTAGTAAGTCTTGAAATCGAGAAGTGTGAGTCTTCCTATTTTGTTCTTTTCCCATACAAGATTTAGAATCAGATGAACAATTTCTGCAAAGAAGTAAGCTGAGATTCTGGCTGGGAGTGCACTGATGCTGTAGATCACATTGAAGAGTAGCTCTATTTTAACAGTGCTGGGTTTTAATCTATTAACAAGATCATTTTTTTAATCTTTTTTTTATTAATTTAGTTTGTTTATTTTTCATTTCAATGAACATCTACAGAGATTTTGGAATTCCA
>NW_006400197.1:358424-361184 GCF_000299155.1 Elephantulus edwardii | reverse complement strand
AACATCTCGCAGTTCCCAGAGTACATGGTTTGCATTGTTTTGTTAAATTAACTGCATACCAGTACTGGGAATATACCCTAAAGAAACGATAACCACCATTCATGCACACCACCATATATGCACACCCATGTTTATTGCTTCATTATTTACAATAGCAAAGAAAGAAGCAACCCAAATGGCCACCAACAAATGAATGTATAGAAAACCCTATGGTATATTCACACAATGGAATAATATGCAGCACTGAACAACAATGAACTTGTAAAACATTACACAACATGGGGGACCCAGGAGCATATCAAGCTGGGTGAAATATCTCAGTCCCAAAAGGACAAATACAGCATAGCTTCTCTGTCATAAAGCAGATCTGACATGGGGAGTTTGGAGGAGAACAGACTAAGAGTAGATAGATAATGACTATTGCATTGGAACAGATGAAAGAAAGAACTGTCTAAAAGGAATATATGATTAGGCATTATATGTATGACAATAGCCTAGAATAAATATATCCTTGCAAAGAGGACTGGGGGTGAGGGGAGGCAACAATGCAACAATGAATGAATATTTAACAACAAATGAATTGAGGGAGGGGTAGGGAAGGAGGGGGGTAAAATGTGGAATAATAAATGAAAATCTAACTTCTCTGTGTTTGTTAAAATCACAATTAAAATAAAATTTTATTTAAAAATATTTTTATGTTTTAACTAGAAATATATAGCATAAATTGTGAATATTGATCATGTATCTTTCAAGTTTGCAGAACTTATTAATTCTAATTTATCTGATACACATTTGCGAGCATTTTCTATATGTAAGCTCATGTATCTGTGAGTAGAGACAGCTTTACTTCTTACTTTCCAATCTGCACTTAACTCACTGCCATCGAGTTGGAACCAACTTACAGCTGATTTTCTGACAGGTTTCTGGAGGTTGTAAATCAAATGGGAGGAGACTGCCCATCTTTTGGTGAAGGAGAGGCTAGTTTAATCGAATAGGCAGAGAAGCACCACCTCTAACCTAAGTCAGTGGGACAATTCCTTACAAACAAGGCCACTAGAGCTCCCTTTTCTAATCTTTTGCTGTTGTTATGGGTTCTGGGGTTGAGTACAACTCATAGCAACCCTATGAACAACAGTATATGTACCCTGTCCTAGCCTCATCATCTCTGATATACTTGAACCCATTGCTTCAGTCACTGTGTCAATCTATTTTGTTGAAGGTTGTCTTCTTTTTTGCTGACCCTCTATATTTCCAAGCATGATGGCCCTTTCCAAAGAATAGCTTCTTCTAGCAACATGCCCAAAGTATGTGAGTTGAAGCTCATCCTTCTTGCCTCAAAGGAACACTCTAGCTCCACTTTCTCCAAGACATATCTACCTGTTCATTCTTTTGGAAGTTCATGTAATATTCAGTACTCTTCTCCAACACTACAGTTCAAAGGCATTAATTCTTCTATCATTCTTATTAATTGTCCATCTCTCATATGCATAGCTAGTGACTGAAAAGACTGTGGGCTGAAATCAGGTCCACCTTAGTCTTTAATTTGACATCATTGCTCCTCAGTAAATTGGAGAAGTTCCTTACAGTAAACTTGCCCAATGCAACATACCTCTTAATCTCAATGCAACAGTCTCCTGACTACTGCTGCCAAAGGTGTTGACTGTTGATTCTAGTAAGATTTACAATTTCAATCTTTTCTCCTCTATCAGCCCTGTGGTATTGATTTTTTTTTCTTCCTGATGTTAAGATGTAATTCATATTGAAGGTTGTAGTCTTTGACCTTTTGCAGCAAGCATTTCAAATCCTCCTTACTTTGAGCAAGCAAGATTGTAGGTCTCAGCTGAAAATATGTAGTACCAGAAGAGTGTCTATTTGTGATTTAGTGAATATGCAAAAGCATTTGACTGTGTGGGTCATAACAAATTATGGCTAACATTGAAGAGAATGAGAATCTCAGAGCACTTAATTTTGCTCATTTGAAACCTATACCTAGACCACGAGGCAGTCATGACAACAGAACAAGGGAACACTGCATGGCTTAATATCAAGAAAGGGCTATATCTTTTCTCCACACCTATTCAATCTTTATGCTGAGCAAATAATTTGAGAAGCATAACTCTTTGTGGCATCAGAATTGGAAGATGATTCATCAACAACTTTGCTATGCAGATAACACCTTTGCTAATCCTAGACGTCCTTGTGTGTGTGAGTGTGTATGAGAGTGTGTGTGTGTGTGTGTGTGTGTGTGTGTGTGTGTGTGGTGGGGAAATGTGTGTGCTCTTTATTGCCCTGGCTGAAGTGATTAAATTTTATGGTTAGGTTTTTTCATAGATGTTACTTTGGCACCATCTGCTGGATTACTCTGAAGGTTTTATGTACATAAATTTTCTTTACAGATTTCCTGACCCCCTCAAATGGGGGCTGGAACGGAATGGATTCATGTTGACCCTCCACTGGGTTGTTAAAAGCTGTAAATAGTTCAAAATCACCCATCATTCTCTCCTGTGCCAATCGCATTGCCTCTGACACACCCATCCCGATTACCCCAGTCACTGACTCAATCCACCTCATAGAGGGTCTTCCCCTCCTGTGCTGTACCTCTACTCTACCCAGCATGATGTCCCTCTCCAAAGACCTGTCTCTCCTTACAACATGTCCAAAGTATATCAGATGAAGCCCCAGAATCCTTGCCTCCAAGGAGTAGCCTGGTTTAACCCTCTCTAGGATGAATCTGTTTGTTTCCTTGGCAGTCCATGGTAC
>NW_006400197.1:353164-357199 GCF_000299155.1 Elephantulus edwardii | reverse complement strand
ACCATGGACTGCCAAGAAAACAAACAGATTCATCCTAGAGAGGGTTAAACCAGGCTGCTCCTTAGAAGAAAGGATTCTGGGGCTTCGTCTGACATACTTTGGACATGTTGTAAGGAGGGAGAAGTCCTTGGAGAGGGACATCAAGCTTGGGAGGATGGAGGGATGCTGCAGGAGAGGAAAACCCTCTGTGAGGTGGATTGATTCAGTGACTGGGATAATCCGGATGGGTGTGTCAGAGTCAGTGTGATTGGCAGGGGATAGAGCAGGGTTTAGGGCTGTTGTACATAGGGTATGTTGTACATATGTTGTACATATGAGTCACAAGCGACTTGACGACACTTAACAACAACATATGTTGTACATATGAGTCACAAGCGACTTGACGACACTTAACAACAACAACCACCCTATACTGACCTGAACACTTTGTTGCTGTTGTTATGTGCCGTCAATTGCCTGCAACTCATAGCAACCCTATGTGCAACAGCTCTGAACCCTTCTCTATCCTGAGCCAACCTTATCTTCTCTGACACAGCTACTCCGATTACCTGTCACTGAATTAATCTATCTCATGCAGAGTCTTCTTTCCTTGTGCTGTCCCTCTATCCTCCCAAGCATGATGTCCCTCTCCAAGGACTGCCTTGCAACAAGTCCAAAGTAGTGTTAGAAGAAGCTTCATAATCCTTGTCTCCAAGGAGCAGTCTGGTTTCACTCTCTCTAGGATGCACCTATTTGTTCTCCTAGTAGGCCATGGTATATTCAATACTCTTCTCCAGCACCACAGATCAAAAGCATTGATTCTCCTGCTATCATCCTTAGTCATTGTCCAGCTTTCGGATGCATAGCAAGTGATTGCGAAGTCCGTGGCTTAGGCATGTTAATATATATTCTTTAAAGTACCAAAGAGCAACAGTGTTAGTTTAAAGACTAAGGTGCACCTGACTCAAACCATGGTATTTTTTTTCTTGGCCATTAGTTGTTCATCCAACTCCCTTTTCCTTTTGTAGAACTAGTATAGCTGTTAACTGGCAGTTAAGTATTTTTATAGTGAAAAGTGCATAAATTAACAAGTTATTCCAAATGGAGCAGGTTTATAAATAATGCACCATTCAATTCTTGTTGTTAGGTACCCTCAAGTCGAGTACAAGTCATAGCAACCATATGTACAACAAACCTGAACTTTGTCCTATTCTCTGCCATCATCATTTTTTACATACTTTGAACCACTGCTTCAGGTACTGTGTCAATCTATCGCATTGAAAGTCTTCCTTTCTGTCATTGACCTTTCCAAACATGCCATCCCTCTCCAAGAAATAGCTCCTCCTAACGACACACCCGCCTCGAAGGAGCACTCTCGCTGCACTTCTGTCAAGGCCTATCTGTTTGTTCTCTTGGCAGTCCATGGGCTAGCCAGTACTCTTCTCAAACACTCAATTGCATCAATTCTTCTTCTGTCATTCTTATTTACTGTCCAGCTTTCAGATGCATAGCAAGTGACTGAAATGACTATGGCTTGAATCAGGTGCACCTTATCCTCAAACTGACATCATTACTCATTGGTAATTTGGAAAGGTAATTTGATGACAAACAAATTTAACAAACCCAGTATGTCTCCTGACAATACCAAAGGTATTGGTTGTGGATCCAAGTAAGATGAAATAATGAACAATCTGTCTCCATCTCTCATGATGTTGCTTGTCAGTCCAGTGATAAGCATTTCTGTCTTCTTGATGTTAAGATGCAATCCATAGCGAAGGCTATAATCTTTGATACCCTGTAGCAAGCATTTCAAGTCCTCCTCCTCACTTTTGGCAGGTTGTTAATTAGTCTTCCTCATGTCCTGATGTCCATTCTTCTTCATAGAATGTTGTTGACTGCCATCAAGTCTTGTAGCAACCCTATGAACAAAGGTCCTGAAGCCTTTCTATAACTATTATAATTTATTATAGTTCATAGAGTTTCCAGAGGCATGTTGTCTAGCAAGTGGATGCCACACTTGCTTCCAATCTTTATAGAATTCAGCTTCTCAAATGATTTGCTCCCCATACAGATTGAATAGGTATGGAGAAAGGATACAACCCTGCTACACATCTTTCCTGATTTTAAACCACACAGCGTTCCCTTGCTCTGTTCAGACAATGGCTTTCTTAGTTTAGGTTTTGTAGAAAATTAAGTGCTCTGGAATTCCTATTCTTCTCAATGTTAGCCATTCAATAAAACATGAAGCCATTCTTCTGGTATTCTCTGCTTTCAACCAAAATCCATCTGATATCTGCAATGATATCCTTGATGCCACTGTCTCTTCTAAACACAGCTCAAACTTTTGACAGTTCTCTGTCAATCTATTGTTCTATCATTTTGGGATTATCTTCAGCAATATTTTGCTTCCATGCGATATGAGTTATATTGTTTGATAATTTGCATATTCTGTTGAATCACCTTTCTTGGGAATGGGAACAAATATGGATCTCTTTTAGTCAGCCAGCCAGGCAGCTGTCCTCCAAATTTTCTGGCATAGACTGTTGAGCATGTCCAGAGCTGCATCTGTTAGATGAAATATGGCAATTAGTATCCCATCAATTCTTGGGGCCTTCTTTCTTGCCAATGGCTTCAGTGCAGCTTAAACATCTTCCTTTAAGAGTAACTGGCTCTTGTTCATATGGTACTTCCTGGATCTTCTGATGTCAACAAATTCTTTTCGGTACAGGGACATTGTGTATTCTTTCCATCTTCTTTTGATGCTTCCTAAATAACTCAAGATTTTGTCCTTAGTATCTCTCAGTATTGCAACTCAAGGCTTGAATTTGTTCTTCAGTTCCTTCAGCTTGACAAGTGCTGAGTAAATTTCCCCCTTTTTATTTTCTGACTCTAGCTCTTTGCACACTCCATTATAATATTTTGTTTTGTCTTCCTGAGCTGCTCTTTGATATCTTCTGTTCAGCTCAATTGGAATATCTTTCCTTTGTTTTGGATTCTTTAAGCCCTAGTGCAATTTTCAGAGTCTCTTCTGACATCCCTTTTGGTTTTGCTTTCTCTTGTCTTTGAAATGTCCTTTCACTCTCTTCATGGATGATATCCTTGGTATCACCTCACAACTCACTGGATCTTTGATGTTTGGTGTTCAGTGCCCCAAACCTGTTTTTAAGATGGTTTGTAAATTCAGGTACAATAGACTCACAGTCATCTTTTACTTCTTATGAATTTATTTTAATTTTCTTCAGCTTCAATTTGAACTTGCACATGAGTAATTGATGGTCTGTTCCACAGTCAGCACCTGGCCTTGGTTTTTACTGCTGATATTGAGCTTCTACAAGATTCTTTCCATAAACAATCTGATGTCTGTGCAGTTCATCAGGTGAAGTCCATGTGTAAAGTCATCTTTTGTGTTTTTTAAAAGGTATTTGTGTTTCTGAAGGTCACAGAGAATATAGTTTATTGAAACATCTCCCAACTCATTTTCTAAGAGCTGCTTTTTATCATAGAATACTTGCTTGAGACTGTTTATTGATCTTCATCTAAAAGTTCCTTTTATACCTGCAAGAACCCACCATGACCTGGGTTCTGCATTTAACTATCACCTTACAAATGATACTTTGCATAGAACTCAAAGAACTCACCAGTTTCTTGGTTGACATGCTTTATACTTAGAATGGGATGGCTTGTTATCAACTAAACACTGTATATTTCTTACCCTTGAACTTACAATTTTCTTTGGCTACTTTTACTCAATAAATGCTTATTATACAGTATATTGTAGAGAACAAGTCAAAGGCAAGCATCAACATTGCACTTTACATCTACAGCATGTACGTCCAACTTAACCCAGGCTGCAAGAGCCGGAAGACCAGCTTGTAACACATTTCTTTACTTATGACTAGCCTCGATGTATTTTATTTTTATTTACTTTTATTCAACCTAAAAGAAAATTTTGTTTTATGCCATGTTGTTGCTGTTGTTGTTATGTGCCGTCGAGTCGTTTGCGACTCATAGCAACCCTATGTACAACAGCCCTAAACCCTGCTCTATCCTGTGCCA
>NW_006400197.1:323939-348589 GCF_000299155.1 Elephantulus edwardii | reverse complement strand
AGTAGAATCTTGCTTGCATGTGAAATCAATGATATTGTTCTGTAGTTTCCACACTCAGTTGGGTCACCCTTCTTTGGGATGCCATAGCAAAAAAAAAAAAAAAGTATTTTGATGAATTTTATACATTGAATGTATAAAATTCAATCATTCAATCTCCAGGCTCATTCTGTCAGCAACTTCTTACTTTCCAAGTACCTTTGCTTCCTGTTTCCAACTTTTGCATTCAGTCCCCAATAATCATTAATAAAATTTGATCATTGTACACTGCAAAAGTTGGTTGTTGTGTTAATTGCCTTCAAGTTGAGCACGACTCATAGAGACCCAATGAACAAAAGGCCTAAAGTCCCTCTACAACTATCGACATTTATCAAAGTTCAGTTTCCGGAGGCATGTTGTTTAGGAAGTGGATACCACTCCTGCTTCTAAACCTGTCATAGAATGTTATTGGTTGAGTCACCTGTGAGGCATAGCGACCCTATTTACAGCAGCTCTGAACTCTTCCCTGTCCTGAGCCAGTCTCACTAATTCTGACACACCAACCCCCATTGTCCCAGTTACTTTATCAATCCATTTAATCCAGGGTCTCCCTCTCCTGTGCTGTCTGTCCACCCTTCTGAGCATGATGTCCTTCTCCAAAGACCAATCTCTCCTGGCCACCTTAGAGTGAGTGAGGCAGAGCTTCAAAATACTAGCCTCCAAGGAGAGACTTTGTTTCACCCTCTACATGACAGACCTGTTTTCTTGGCACTCTATGGTATGTTCAAGACTCTTCTCCAGCACCACAACTTTGAGGCAATGATTCTTCTTTGTCATCCTTAGTCATTATCCAACTCTCTGAAGCATAACAAGTAAATTGAGAAGACCATGGCCTGGATTAGGTGCACCTTTATATTTAGACTGACATCGTTGCTCTTCAGCACTCCGGAGAGGTCCATGACAGCAGATTTTCCCAATGCAATTTGTCTTTTAATTTCCTGACTGCTGGTATTAAAAGTGTTGACTGTGGATCTGAACAAGATGTAATTGCTAACAACCTCAATCTCCTCTCCATCTATTATGGTGCTTTCACTCAGCCCAGTGGTGAGAACCTTTATCTTCTTGATGTTCAGCTTCAACTCACATCGAAGACTACAGTCCTTGACCTTTAGTAGCAAGTGCTTCAGGTCTTCTTGTTTCAACAAGCAACATTTTGAGTTGTGTTATTTGTTTATCATAGGTTGTTAATGAGTCTCCCTACAATCTTGATGCCACACTCCTCCTCACAGAGCCCTGCTTTCCAAACGATCTTTTCTGAATACAGATTGAAAAGGTACAGGGACAGGATGCATCCGTGACACACTCCTGATTTTGAACCATACAGTGTTTCCTTGCTTTGTTCTGAGGACTGTTTCTTGGTCCAAGTACAGGTTTCATATAAGCATGATCAAGTGTTCTGAGATTCCCATTTTCCTCAAGGTTAGCCACAATTTATTGTAATCCACAGTCAAATGCCTTTGCATAGTCAATGAAACACAGACATTCTTCTGGTACTCTCGGCTTTCTGCCATGATCCATCTAACAGAAATCCTAAATTTTCTCCTCTTAGAAGTTCAGGCTGCTTTGAAGGAAATGGCAAAAAATAAGGCCCCAGGAATAGATGGTATACCAATTGACATATTTCAGCTAACAGATGCTGTCCTAGATGTGTTCACCAAGTTGTGCCAAGAAATCTGGAGAACAACCACTTGGCCAACTGACAGGAAGAGATCGATATTTGTTCCCATCCCAAAGAAGGGTGACCCAACAGAGTGTGGAAACTACAGAACAAGCTCATTGATTTCACATGCAAGCAAGATTCTACTGAAGATTATCCAAAAACGACTGGAACAGCACATCAGCAGAGAACTACCAGAAGTCCAGGCTGGATTTAGAAGGAGTCGTGGTACTAGGGATATTGAAGCTGATGTTAGATGGATCTTAGCGGAAAGCAGGGAATACCAGAGGAGTGTGTATCTGTGTTTCATTGATTATGCAAAAGCGTTTGACTGTGTGGATCATTAATAAACTGTGGCTGACTCCCAGAAGAATAGTAATCCCAGAACACTTGATTGTGCTAATGCGAAACCTATACTTGGACCAGGAGGCAGTCGTCAGAACAGAGCAAGGGAACACTGCATGGTTCAAAATTGGAAATGGCGTACACCAGGGATACATGAAGAGATTGAGATAGTTCACAGCCTTAGTTTGTTTGGCTCCACAGTCAACACTCTTGGCACCAGTAGCCAGGAAATTAAAAGGCGTATTGCCATGGGAAAAGTCTGCTGTTAGGGACCTCTCCAAAGTACTGAAGAGCAATGGTGTCTCTGTAGACTAAGGTGCATCTGGTACAGGCCATGATCTTTGTAATCACTTGTTATGCATCAGAGAGTTGGACAATGACTAGGGAGGATAGAAGAATTGATGCCTTTGAGCTGTGGTGCTGGAGAAGAGTACTGACAGTACCATGGACTTCTAGGAAAACAGATTCATCCTGGAAAGTGTTAAACCGGGTGGTTCCTTGGAGGCAAGGATTCTGAGGCTCCATCTAACATACTTTGGACATGTTGTAAGGAGAGACTGGTCATTGCAGAAGGACATCATGCTTGGTAGGGTGGAGGGACAGCGCAGGAGGGGAAGGTCCTCTATGAGGTAGATTGATTCAGTGACTGGGGTAATTGGGATGAGAGTGTCAGAGACAGTGCGATTGGCACAGGACAGAGCAGGGTTTAGGGCGACGCAATGGCACATAACAACAGTCTAGTTGTTGGTGCATTTATTTGAATACAGTCCTATCAACAGATTTTCCTCGTAAGTGTATTAATAGTATCCTGTTACTCCCAACATTGTACTTTAGGATTGGCCTTGGAATTTTCTTTACTATGAATGCAACATTATTCTTCCTCAGTTTCTCATTCTCAGCATAGTATATCATGATTGTTTGATTTAAAGTGGCCCATGCCTGTGCTTCTCATTTCACTAATGCCTAGAATGTCGGTCTGCGTGCATTCCATTTCATTTTGGACAACTTCGTTTTCCTACATTTATTCTTTGTACATTCTACATTCTAATTAAGGGATGCTTGCATCTGTTTCTCCTCATTTTGAGTGCCTTCCAATCTACCTCTACCTCTAATCCTGTAGCTGTTTGCACTCCTCTGTTGTTCCTAGGGTTTTCTAAGGCTCGCTACTGCGGAAGTGGATGGCCAATCCTGTTTCCTAGTCTGTCTTAATACAAGAGCTCCGCTGAAACCAGTCCACAATGGGTGACTCTTCTGGCATTTGAAACACAGGTGGCATAGCTTCTAGCATTACAGCAACCCACAAGTTACCCTGGAACAGCAAACTGACAGACAAGAGCTGTATTAGTAAGAGCAAGTGATAAAGCAGCAAGCATATGTACACACGTAAGCTATAAATTAGCAACATGCAAATCATTCCCACTAGACAGGGAACTGACAGATAGGTATTGTACCTCTAACAGTAAACCATAAAGACAATCAGGCATACAAATACCATGGTGCACAACAGCCTTTCCTGGTTTTCACTGAGGCCTGCAGCAGCATGGAGTCCCACATGGGGGTATCTGTCATGGATGGATCATGCTCAGCTGGATCTTTGGTTGTTAATGCTTGGTGGTCCTCAGGCCTAGAAGTCACAGGGAGGCAAGTGGACCATCGTTCTCATTGCCAAAGGTGTAGCTCCCTCAAAATTCTCAGCCTGTTCTACCCCTTTTGCTGCTGTGTGCAGATGCCAAGGCCCTAAGGGGATGATGGGTTCACAAGATGGTAAAAATGCTTGGGCCTGACTAGTGCTCTGTGGAAGGCCATCCTGCCCACCCAAACATCTACCCTGAACTGTTACAAGATTGAGAAGAAATTTTTGTCATAACCACTGAAATTTGGAATTAAGTTGTGACCCCAGTCCAGTGTAACCCAAGTAATCCTAACCACACAGGGCTTCCAAGATGGTTAATCTTTACAAACTACCATATTTTTTTCACACTGAGGGGCAGTTTCCACCTGTTGGCCTTTCCATTAACAGCTGAGAGGTTAACCACTGTACCACCAGGTCTCCTTATTGGCTGCACCGGGTTCAGTTTGTTACATAATTCATCTCACTATTCTACTGTTGACATTTGCTTCTAATTTGGTCTCTAAAAATAACGCTCTTTAATAAACAGAACTTATTCTGTATTTTAGATGTTTTTAAAACATCACTAGAATTTATACTATTCAAAGATTAGAAATATATTTCTTAGTTCTCAGTTTATTTCCTCAAAGATTTATGGGTTCCATTACAATCATTACCATGAATAATTTGTATGCTCATTTCATCAGTCCTTGGGAACAAAGGGATTTTATAAATATGTAATAGACTATATAAAATACATATTAATTTAATTTTTAAAATGTCCCTATTTATTTTGCATTTCTCTGATACAAATAGAGGCTGAACACTTCCACGTATATGGTATGAGCTGTACCTCCTCTGCTAAGAATTTTTGCTATGTCCTTCTGCTATCTATTGGAGTGCATATTTCTCACTGATTTTGCGTTATCAAGAATTGATCATTCAGAAGTTCAGAAAACATTTTATTAAAAGTCAAAACAAATATTAAGGCATAAAAATACATCTATTTTTCAAACAAAAGTACTTTAAGTAATTCTGTCCCATATTTAAATCAAACTCCCGAAAATTATACAATAATTTAACCCTTTCAAATAGGAAAAAATATAACCTCTTACACTCTCAAAATTTTCTCCTCAAATGAATATTTTTCTAGTCTTAAACAAGTGTCTTAATGCAATGTTGAGCTCTTGTATTGTAATGTACACCTCCTTAGACATCTGGTTTTGTCATTTATATACAGTTGATATGTTGGGAATTTTAGTCAATACATTAAACTCCTTTTGCATAAGGCTTGGTGTTTTTTATTGCTTATAGCATGCTGTTGGTCATACAGAGACAAAACTATCAGAACTAGTAAATCAAGTGTAGAATATTATCTCTCAACAATAAAATGGCCATGTATAGCTTAGTGCATACAAGATTCAAATCTCTCAAGAAACAGAATATAAAAATTAACCTTATATGTACATTTCTTTCTACTTTCAGCCTTGACAATATAATAGTGCAAACAAAATGCATTGTGCCATGGAGGGAAAAGACTATGTTTTCAAGAAGATATGAAAGGTTTAAAACGTTGGGCTTTTTTTCTCTACAAGAAAATAGGGGAACATCTTATCATCTATCAGGTTTAAAACATTCACCTAGTCTTTTTTAAAATAAACAAAAAGAAATTGTCCTGTAAAATAGATATTCCAATATTAAATCAAATTATAAAAATTCCCTTTTAAGCAATTTCATGCAAAAAAAAAAAACTTGTAAGCACCCTACCTACAAACACAACTGGAAGGTTCATCCTGATGGCTACCCTAAGCATAACTTGATCTGGTGCCCCATGGACCCTGATGGTCAGGGATGATGAGCCTGTTGCGGGGGACGGAACATCTTCCCAGTCTCTTTCCTCTGAAACAGAGCACCCCTTGGTCCTCATTTATATGAGAAGATTAAAGGCCTTAGGAGTCATTAGATGTCAAAGCACTTAAGTGCTCAACTTAAGGTCAAAGGCTGGCAGTGAGAACTCACCCCGAGGGGCCTGGGAAAATAGGTCTTGTGTCACGCTTCTAAAAGGTCAGAGCCTTGGAGACTGAAATTTTACTCTGCACTCCCGAACTTAACAGAAACCAGAATTAACAGAAACAAATACAGTCATGCTTTTAGAAAAGTAAAGAAATTTCTGATGTGGCTATTACAAATCCTAAAAGGGGAGCATCTTTTCCCTTTCTGACTGCAGAAGGATATAGATGTTTTTATGAGGCAGTTTTCCCTTACTGTTGCACTTACCATCAACTCCTCTCTAAATTTGCAGCTCCTATTGACTGGTGCCTTGTTGGCACAACAGTTAAGTGCTTAGCTGCTAACCAAAAGACTGGCAGTTCAAACCTGGGGCTCTGAGGGAGAAAAGGACTGCAGTGGGAACCCACAAAGAGTACAGTCCAGGAAGCCTGATAGGGCAGTTGTACCTACTCACTACAAGTCCGGCACTAGGAGTGCGGATGGACCCAACGGCACACAGTCTAGTGGGAAGATCACCAAATTAAACTAGAGCTACATGATGAGCCAATCTTTTCCCAAATTAGAAAAGTATTAGGTATGAAAGGTAAAAATGAGAAGGCTGTGGTCCCTCCCAGCTCTAAAAGAATAGTATCAAAACAGAAAACATTAAAACCAGAAGGAACAAAAATGCTGGAACATTAGTCCTGTTATAATGGCAGAAACTGCAACAAGGAATGGAGCCCCACAATTATTAAATAATCTCTTCTTGGGAAAAAGGTCCCAAAATGGTGATTCTGAAAATCACTATTTCAGCAATATCTGTCAACACTGCTCACTTTTCAAATGTCCACTCTAGGAAATGCTGTTGCTGTGTGCTGTCGAGTCACAACTGACCTTCTCGTCTTGGGGGTTTCCAGAGGCAGCAAATCACGTGGAAAGAGACTGCCCATCCTTCTCCTGCAGAGCAGCTGGTAGATTCAAACCACCTGCCAGTGAGTTGGTATTGCAACTCCTTACCACTAGGCCACCGGAACTCTCGCTATTGGAAATACACTTGAAAATATTTTTTCAAGAGCCATTACTACCAGAAAGAAATTTTTTACTAACCCTTGTCAAATTAGTAAGCAAGAAAACACAAAGGTAGGTTTCTGAAAGAAAAAGCAGATATTTTGTGACTTCACAATAGAAAGAAGTTGTAGGCAAGTATTTGTACTGTTTAAAATTCCACCACTTTCTCTCACTGGAACACCTTGGAGTCACTTCAATTCACTAGCTTAGAAATGAAGCTATAAAATACACCAATTTTAATTCTTTTTCTAAATATACAGTAACCCTTATCTTTGGTCATGAAAGCAGCAACACATTCACATTTTCATCGGATTATACTTAAGCTTCTTTCAAGTTTAGAACATTCTGCATTTTTACAAAAGACCAAAACAATACTACTCAATAAAACATCATATATATTAACAAAGTGAAGGTAAAGAAATCAGGTACAGCATTGATAGCGATAGACAATACATTTAAATACAAAGTTATTATGAAATGTAATATACCAAGATTATGTGGAGGATCATATCTGGTTCCCTCATGGAGAGCGGTGTGGCAGAAGCACCCCAGCTGGCCCATGCAGACGAGCAGCAGAGGCACATGCTCTCAAAGGCTGAATGACGGACAATGGTGGAGCACAACTGTGGAAGTGATCATGAGACTTCTCTCTGCTCGCCCTTGGGTTTCCCTGAGCTCAGACGGGAAAGAGCGGATCTCATGATCTGCTGTGGTGGCAACACTTACATACAGAAAACAAGCAAAACGGAAGAAATGAACATGTTTATGGCTGGAAATAACCAAGTTATACTTAATAGCAAATGGGTACTAAAGTCAGAGAAAATGATTTCTCCACCAATACTTTAACTCCAGAAGTTAAACACCATTTCTGTACCACATATTAGGAGTGTTTATTACCAAAAAAAAAGTAAAAAAGAAAAATATAGAGTTCCTATATTCCCCAGAGAAATAAGAACTCCAAAACACGAACCCACTACCATCAGCCAGAGGCAACCATGAACACACCCACTTCTTGCTTACTTGATATGGTTAGGTTTCAAAGACCCAGTCGCTATGCCCAAATTGACATGATGCCCATCAGATATCAGATGACCACATCAGTACCCAAAATGGGGCCTGGCACATGATTACATAACTGCCAAGGGACATCACTGCACACTGCAAACCACCGAGAACTATGGTCCGGCTGAGTGACTTTTTTTAACTTTCACAGCCAGTTCCGCTCTCCCCTCACTCCAAAGAGTTCATCATTGTCAGGCATACATCATTCAAGGACAAAATAATCAGATTATTGTCACAAATGCAAATGCCAGATAACAAGATACATGGTAAAGTGAGTTGTAGTGTTTATTGTAACACTTTTCTTCAGATTATTTCCAAATCTGGTAAATTTAATGATCACTGATCAAACTGACATACATAACTCAATTTAGAAAAGTTGCTGAACCCTCTTACCACCTGAATTCATTTAAATACATGGATTTCCAATATAATATAATAAAACTTATCAAGTTATATGTGAACAAAGCTCTTTTTTCCTTTTTAGGAAAGACGATCCTTCAAGACTCAGAAGGTCTAATTTTTATGGGTTCTAATCACATTATCTTTTCTGAAGAGAACATTTTTTCTGCCATTTCTGATCTTGTCATAATTTCCTAAAAAAAGAGAGAAGATAATGCATTAAAAGTAGATGCTGCCTTCAGAATGCTAATGAAATTCTCTTTCAATCATTTTATGGAGAAAGTAATCATTCCATGACAAATTCTCAAGTACTATTAGATATAGAAAAAAAAACTCATAACTGACACTCTCCATTAATGTATTACCTCTGATCTACCTGAGAAGTTCAGAAAAGTTCAACTTTCTGCTAGTGAGGCTATTATCTCAAGTTCAGAATCTCTAGTGAGAGGCAAAGAAGGAGCTACAACAGCTTTCTTGGGCAGAGTTTACCCAAGGATTTGCCTCACTTTATTCAAGCAATGTAGCTGAAAATTACCAGCCAATTCTTCTTCAAGAGGATACTTATTTTTTATTTAAAATATTTTTATTACTATTAATTTTAATGAAAATTTACAGACTTTGGATTTCCATTCATTCATTGTTGCATTCTTCTCCCTGCCCACCTCTCCTCTCCAGTCCACTCTTCTATTTGAAAAGTAAAAGTTCTTTCATTGTTTTAAAAATAATTCTGTCATATCTTTTAAAGACACATGTGTACAACACACATCCTTCTTAAAGCTCTCAATACCATCATAGTCCAGCTGTCCACAACGAAGCCAAAATGGCTGCCCTTCTTCTTCCATGAGCAGTTGTAGTTCTTCTCTATATTCTACAGAAACCATGCGAACTACCTCAGCTGTCACAATTTCCTACTTATCCTATGCATAAGTTAATGCTGTCTCCAACCTCTAATTTATTTTTTGAAGTGTGAACAGCTAACTTTATTCTACAATGGAGACTTCATGCAGGTTTTTTAAAGAACGTCTTTTTTTTCTCTTCAAACTTTTAAAACATATACATTATAGGAAATGGAAAAGCACACTTCTTCCTGTCTTGAGCCACCTTTCAATGTTCAGATGGCTCATGATGTTGCTGTTGTATACTATGAGTTGGAACTGACCCAAAGCTGACCCTCCAGCAGGTTTTCAGAGGCAGTAAATCAAATGGGAAAAGACTACCCATCCTTCCCCTGTGAAGCAGCTGGTAGATTTGCTTGCCTTTGGGTTGGCAGCACAACTCCTTACCACTAGGCCACCAGAGCTCCCTAGATAGTCAATACTACTTTTAAAAACTTTCCTAAACTGACATCCTCTGTTGCTGATTCATGAATAAAAAAGTAAATGGCAACAGTTTGCTATCCCAGCAAAAAGCTACAAATGTGTTCGACAAACTGTCACCTTAAAAATCTTCTTTTTATGTATTTATGAACTCAGAAAGTCATAAATAAAAATATCATAAAAATAAGTCTTCCTTCTTTCACATCAACACTTATCATTAATTTCATACTTTTTAAATGAAAACTCAGCTTTCTCTAAATTTTGCCCACTAATCCATCCACGATGTCTGTCTGCTCAACTTGTAATCTTTGTGAAAAGTAACTTTCAGAATTCCCTTCTCAAGTATATTTCTATCTTGGAAATAGCGATTTCAAGGAAATAATTAAACACACACACACGTTTTTTTTTTGTTTTTTTTTTTTTACCTCATCTGAATCCACTAACACTGGAAGAGCTCTGAAATAAAGAAAAAAGGGAATAAAATTCAGTTCACAATGTTATTAAAATGAAGGCTAGCACATCCACTAAAGCTGAACACAGGAATGCCCTCCAAGTCCTATTCCAACCAACACAATACTGAGGTTTTCCAACAAACATGAAGGATTTCATAGTTGAATTGTTTTTACTAGTTTGAAATGGAAAATAATACCAATGGGAAAATCTTGATATATTTATGTAATCGAATTGCATACAGAAAGTGAAATGAACCAACCATCAAGGAATAACATTTTTTAAAACCAGTACAACTAATGTGCAGTTGACAAAGCCAGGATGGTGGTACCCTTGGGAAGCAAGGGTTTAAGACAATGGAGATGATTTATTTTCGCCTCTGGGTTTTGGCTGCAGTGTGTTCATCTTGAAAATTTCCTGAACTACAGACTTATTTAGGATTTATGCACTTCCTAGAACATGTGCTATATTCTGTTCAGTTAAAAATGAACTGAAATATAGAATAGTAACTTCAAAATGGAGGAAGAACAAGAAAAGCAAGAGCAGCAATCCTTGGGGGGAGTGCACTGGAGGAGTAACAAGAGCTGAAATGCACAAACCAACAATTCTGAGCACGAACGACATCAACAACACACTTCCTTTTTAATCCTCTGATGTTTTTCTTGAATAGCTGGACAAGCATTTAAGTGGTGATCTGCCTCTAATTTGAAAACCCAGATGACATGTTGCTTTTTTTGAGAATTTAAGATGGATAAAAATGCTACCAAGCCCAAGGTGGGTGATTTTAATCTGCAGTCCTCAGGCCTGGTTCAAATTGTTTTTCTGTCAAACATTCTTTTAGGTGGTATAGCGCTGGTCTGTGCATTGCTGTACAGAGGTAACTTGTGGTTGCTGTGATGCTGAACACTGGGACACTGATGTGCCAAATGTGATAATAGCATGGCAGACAGTGTTTGCTGGAGCTTCCAGATTAAAACAAGCCTGGAAGCAGGAAGGAGTGGCACCCACTTCCAAAATGCTTGCCTCCAGAAACTCTTTGAACAGTGCTCAGGCCTTTCATTCACAGGATCGCTATGAGTCATCTACAACTCGACAGGACTAACAACAAACAACAACAAAAATTTTATGAATAGCAGCATTTTCTGAATCAGGTATTTAACTTCTTTGTCATTATTTGTAATCCACAGACATCCAGCACAGATGGGTACTGAAGAGGAACATGAATACATGACATAAGCTTTGTTTTGAAAGATACTGTGGATGAAACACAAAAGACAATGTGTAACACTGTTCACTAAGTGACCTTTTGCCTCACTATGAGGGAGAGCCTTGATGTGGAGTCACAGTTTAACATGAAACTCAAATCAATACACAACTCCCGAGGGTGCTATTTACACTGATGCCCATGTTTTAGGTTGAAGAATGAGAACTGAGAGATATTAACTGGATGTGAGAAAGGAGTCAAATGGCTTGGTATGATAGTAAGACAAATACTAAAATCCACAAGAGGAGTCTGCTTTAGGGCATATATATAAAATTACAACCTCAGGGTCCTAGAAAACCTGCAAGGTGCTTAGCACCGTGTTTAGAGAACATCACTTAGAAATCTCACACAGGGTCCTCTATGTGAGCTAAACAACTAAATGAGATGCTTGTATTAAAGTTTTCAGAAGTGAATAAAAAGTTAGAATTTTGGAAATAGTATTGAAGCACACAGCTTCATTCACTTCCCATAGTTTATGAGAACATCAAGTAAGACAGTTTACAGTTTCTATTCTAAGGGAAGTTTTGTGATCAGCAGATACATCTAATTAAGAGAGGAAGAAGAGAGAGTGACAGCGGCCTGAGAGCTGCTAAGGAGCCTCACTGTTTTCAACCAAGAGGTGACTGGCTGATCTCCTTCTGTAGTTCTTAGCTGTGAGTTACTAACTATAAATGAGAAAGATGGCCATCTAATCTGATTATCATCTATCCTCAAAGAAAACAAACACATACCAAAAACCAATCAACCAAACCCAAACCCAAGATAATAAAAACTGTAAGCAAAAGCATGTACAACCTATGCCTTCAACATTATTACTACACCATGGGATACCACGAACTTGGAATTACCAAGGAGGGAAAGAAATATGAAATTCTTGACTTCCTGCTGCCACTGCAAATTCATGAGGTAAGAGAGTAGGAGAAGAGAGGCTTGAGACTTCAGGAAAAAAGGCAGAAGAGGAGGAGGACTTAGATGAGTTACCAGCACATTCATGTCTCTCAAAAAAATCCAACAATAAATATCAAATGTGAAGCAGAAGCTTGTGGCCTCTTGCAGAAGAGGAGTGTAAGTGAGCAAACAGGTGCCTTAAAGGAGAAGCCTTTGTGTACATTCTTTTGGAGATGTTATTGCAGAGTAAAAAGAAAGGGGAAAGAAGAAAATTTCAAAGATCTTGAAGAAATAAAGGAAAAATAACGCACACCAACCGCTTGGTCTCTTCATGGTCCAGCAACACTTGTAAAGAAACAATGGTTCACTCACACTGATGAAGCAAATTACAAATTTTCTCCACAAAATTGGATGGTTGTTGAGAAAATGATTGGGGGGAAAAAAATCCCAAACACTATCTTGATAAAAGAATTAAAAAGAACAACCAGAAAGGAACATAAATGGCAAATCAAAGGACTTTATGGTAGAAGGTAAAAACATTCCAAACGGAGCAAAAGAACATAAAAGTATATTTTGTGATTTAGTTCAGAAATGAAAAAGCCTACAAAGCTTCCCAAAGGAAGAAAAAAATTAAAGTTAAAATTTCATATGCAATAATCAAAGAATGAAAATGAAGAGAACGGAGGGAGGAGAGGAGGGAGCCTTTGGAACAATACAAAGCATTCTCAAATATGAAAATGTAATCCTAGGAGAACACAAAATCTGTACACAAGGGAAGTTGATGCCTTAGAGGTCCTCACTGGGTGCTAACAAGAAAGACTAGGAGGATGAGAAATGGAGAAAGGACTGCTTGATGATGCAAGACAGAAGGAGGGGACCTCAACTCCTTCTATTTTCTCCTATTGAACAAAAGCTTTCAGTTGTTGACAGCAGGGCAGCAAATCCTATACCCCCAGGAAAAAGGTGAAGAAAAGAAAAAGAAAATCACTCTGTTTATGAAGGAGAGACAGGAAACTGCCTGGGACCCAAATTTCTAGAGATCTCCTACTGTAAGACAATGGGAAGGATCACTCAGAAAGGTCCAAGTCTCAATGGGCAAAGGACCTGCCTAAGACAGAGGCTCTGTTGTGACAAGAAGTTCTTTCAGCTTTTATTATCAGATTAGCAATAAACAGCAAGCAATAAATTAGCAAGCAGCAGCAATCTACCATTCAAGAAGGACGAGAGTCTTTCTGATATGAACACACCAAGGGAAAGTCTAAAGCTAAAGTTGCATCAAATACAGAAAGTTTCTGGGAAACTAGGCACACCCTTAGTGTGTGTGTGTATGTACCTCTCATCCCTGCCCTGAAGTACCTGAAGCCAGAGGACCACTGCATACAGTCAAAACAACCTAAATCCTGCTCATAAAACACAAAAAGAACAAATTATATATGACTCAATTCCCTATGGAATGGATGTCAGAAGAGACTCTGAAAATTGCACTGGAGCGCAGAGAAGCCAAAGCACAGGGAAGAATTCAAGATACTAAAGAGTTGAACAGAAGATTTCAAAAGGCAGCACGGGATGACAAAGCAAAATATTACAATGAAATGTGCAAGAAGTTGGAGTCAGAAAATCAAAAGGGTCGAACTCGCTCAGCATATCTTAAGCTCAAGGAACTGAAGAACAAAAGTCACTGTATCAAAAAGAATTGGAAGACACAGAAGAATTTCATGAAACAACACATGAGCAAGAGCCTATGGTGATGAAAGAAGAAGTTCAGGCTGCTTTGAAGGACATGGCCAAAAATAAGGCTCCAGGAATAGATGGTATACCAATTGACATATTTCAGTTAACAGATGCTGCCCTGGACATGCTCACCAAGTCGTGCCAAGAAATCTGGAGAACAACCACTTGGCCAACTGACTGGAAGAGATCGATATTTGTTCCTATCCCAAAGAAAGGCGACCCAACCGAATATGGAAACTACAGAACAATTTCACTGATTTCACATGCAAGCAAGATTTTACTGAAAATTATCCAAAAACGACTGGAACAGCACATCAACAGAGAACTACCAGAAGTCCAGGCTGGTTTCAGAAGGGGTCGTGGTACTAGAGATATTGTAGCTGATGTTAGATGGATCTTGGCTGAAAGCAGGGAATACCAGAGGAATGTCTATCTGTGTTTCATTGACTATGCAAAGGCATTTGACTGTGTAGATCATAACAAACTGTGGCTGACTCTGAGAAGAATGGGAATCCCAGAACACTTGATCGTTCTAATGCGAAACTTATACTTGGACCAGGAGGCAGTCGTCAGAACAGAGCAAGGGAACACTGCATGGTTCAAAATTGGGAAGGGCGTACGCCAGGGATGCATCCTATCTCCATACCTTTTCAACCTACATGCAGAACAGATTATCCGGGAAGCTGGGCTCTATGAGGAGAAATGTGGTGTCAAGATTGGTGGACGATTTATCAACAATCTGCGTTATGCAGATGACACAACCCTGCTTGCTGAAACTGAGGAGGACCTGAAGCGCCTGCTGCAGAGTGTCAAGGACTGCAGCCTACAATATGGATTGAGGCTCAATGTCAAGAAGACAAAGATTCTCACCACTGGACCAATTGGCAGCATCAGGATGGATGGTGAAGAGATTGAGATTGTACACAGCTTTAGTTTGCTTGGCTCCATAGTCAACAGTCTTGGCACCAGCAGCCATGAAATTAAAAGGCACATTGCCATGGGAAAGTCTGCTGTTAGGGACCTCTCCAAAGTGCTGAAGAGCACTGGTGTCTCTCTGGAGACTAAGGTGCGTCTGATACAGGCCATGGTCTTCGCAATCACCTGTTATGCATCAGAGAGTTGGACAATGACCAAGGAGGATAGAAGGAGAACTGATGCCTTTGAGCTGTGGTGCTGGAGAAGAGTACTGAGAATACCATGGACTGCTAGGAAAACAAACAGATTTGTCCTGGAGAGGGTTAAACCGGGTGGCTCCTTGGAGGCAAGGATTCTGAGGCTCCGTCTAACTTACTTTGGACATGTAGTGAGGAGAGACCGATCCTTGGAGAGGGACATCATGCTTGGGAGGGTGGAGGGACGGTGCAGGAGAGGAAGGCCCTCTCTGAGGTGGATTGATTCAGTGACTGGGATAATTGGGATGGGAGTGTCAGAGACAGTGCGATCGGCGCAGGACAGAGTGGAGTTTAGGGCTGTTGTCGCTATGAGTCGCAGGCGACTTGACGGCACATAACAACAATAACAACAACAATTCCCTATAATAAAGGTTTAAAAGATGAAGTATACTCATTTCCAAGCATAAATGCTATTTGCTCAGTCTCTACTATCCTTTTCACAACCTGTAACTTTGAACAAAAAAATTCTAAGAAACATTGAGAAAGTTACAAGAAACCACTGGCAAGAGGTAAAGCAGAACCAAACTGAACTACAAGAGCATTTAAAACAAGTTTCTGTGAAGCTGAACACTGTGACACTGATGTGTCAAATGCAAGAATGGTTACTCATGGTACACAGTGTTTGGTGGACATCCCCGATTAAAACAAGCTTGGAAGCAGGAGTGGCATCCACTTCCACTATAGCTTGCCTCTGGAAACCCTATGAACCTGAAGAAAGGATGTAAGTTATACAAGTGTTCAGGTCTTTTGTTCATAGGGTCGCTATGAGTCACCTATGACTGGATGGCACTTAACGACAACAGCACAGAGAGAGCTCAGTTGGCCTAGTGGACAGAAAGTGATGCTACCAAGCCAAAAGTGGGTGACTCTAATCTGTGGCCCTCAGGCCTGTTTTTAATTGTTTTGGGTGAAACGTTCTTCTACGAAATATAGCCCTGGTCTGTCCATTTGCGAACAAAGGTAACTCGTGGTTGCTGTGAAGCTGAACACTGTGACAGTGATGTGTCAAATGCGAGAATGGTCACCCATGGTGGACAGTGTTTGGTGGAGTTCCCTGATTAAAACAAGCTTGGAGTGGTATCCACTTCCATAACAGCTTGTCTCTGGAAACCCTATGAACCTGGAGAAAGGACGAAAGTTATACAATTGTCAAAGTCTTTTGTTCATAGGGTCACTATGAGTTGCCTACAACTCGACAGCACTTAACAACAACACTGTTGTTGTTAGGTGCCATCAAGTTGATTATGACTCACAGTGGCTGTATGAACAGTAGAACTGAACCCTGTCCTGTCCTGTGCCATCCTCACATTTCCTGACACACTAGAGGTCACTGTTGCAGTCACTGTGTCAATTCACCTAGTTGAGGGTTTTCCTTTCCTTCACCATCCCTCTAACCCTCCTAAGCATGATGTCCTTTTCCAAGGAATAACCTCTCCTAGTAACATGTTCAAAGGGTATGAGATAACGCTTCATTATAATTTAGCTTGCCAGGAGCACTCTGGTTTTCACCTTCTCCAAGATACATCTATTTGTTCTTTTGGCAGTCTGTGGGACCTTTAGTACTCTTCTCCAACACCAGAGTCTAAAGCCATCAATTTTTGATTTGTCATCCTTATTCACTGTCCAGCTCTCAGCAGTATAGCAAATAACTAAAAAGACCAAGGCTGGAAGCAAGTGCACCTTAGTTCTCAAACACACACCCCTGCTCCTCAGTGATTTGGAGAAGGCCCTGACTACGGACTTTCCCAGTGTAATGTCTCCTGATCTCATGTTAAAGGCTTTAAGAAAAAGAGTGGACCAACTGAGAGATAAAAACTGTGAGACCTAAAAGGAATTGCTAGAAATACTAGAAAGAAAGTATTTGTGGTGGGCTATTGTGTCTTGGAGGAAGTACAACCTGGGCACTGCCTAGAGGGAAGGATGGTGGAACTTCATCTTACATATGGGTACGTTATCAGAAGGTGACAGTCCTTGGTAAAAAACATCAGCTGGGAAAGGTGGAGGGTAAGAGAAAAAAAGGAGGACCTTCAAGATGGATTGACACAGTGACAGTAACAATTGGTTTGAGAATGGCAGAGATTGTGAGAATGGTACTGAAGGAGGCAAGGACCAATGTGTTGCTTACAGAGTCACTAAGAGTCAGAGCAGACTTGATGGCACCTAACAACAGCAGATCAGTAGTAGGATTTATGTCATCCAGAAAAGAACCAGTGAATTTAAAAGTCAGTAAGAATGACTCAAATTAAAATATAAACAGATGAAAAGTGTGTGGGAAGATCTGTTAGTAACTCCAGCAACTCAAAAGGCAGAGCAGAACTAGAACCTTTATTACATAAAGGACAGAACAGAAAGTGGACAAAGTATCACAGGATTTTAGAAAAATATAAAAAATCCAATCTATATAAATTGATTTCTGAAGGAAGAAGAGAGAAAATAAAATAGAGGAAGTACTTAGAATTTTCCAAAACTAATGAAGAAATCCCAAACACAAGTAGTTTAGCAAAATCCAAGCAGGATGTGTTTATCATCCTTCCCTGTTCCTCACATGTAGCAAGAATCATATTTACAGCGAAAGAGAGGGAGAAACTCTTGAAGCTACCAGACAAAAAACCCCCAAGCCCCAAACAAACAAAAACCCAACCTAAAATCAGTCCATATAGATGGAGCCAAAAAGTCCCACATAATATATGGAAGAGCAAAGGGTAAGAACTAAAGTTGGGTTTTTTTTTTCTCACCAACTATGCAAGTTAGAAGAAAATGGCAATTTTTTAAGTCTTGAAAGGAAAAAACCCTGGTCAACCATGAATTCTATACCTAGCAAAAAGAACTTTAAAAAAAGACAAAATTTGAGCAATTCATCACCAATGTAGCAAAAATAAATTTTCATGTAAAGGACTATCCTATTATACCATACCATACCATACCATACCATACCATACCATACCATACCATACCATAATGAAATGGTTATCAAATAGGAAGAGGAAAGGGAAGTAACAATACACAAAATGCTACCATCCCGGCTGTTCTGTTACCCTGTGGAAACACCTACACTGGTGAGGACAGAACACCGAGACAGCAGAACTTTCACGGCAAAATGCACACAGGGGCTTGCTATGAATCTCTGGCTTTTCCTATGTTCAATTTCTTCCTCTCAAACTTTTAAACTATGTATACTATTTTGGTTGAGTTATTAAAAAAATCTTTTTACATGTATTTGAGTTTTCTCATAATAGATAATACAAAATAAAACGATCTTATTAGCTTAGATCAGGAAAAAATGCAGTTGGTCACGTGTTGCTGTGTGCAGGTGAGTCGATTCTGACTCAGCCATCCTGAGAGAGAAGTGCCTCATGGGAATTTCCAGACTGAACTCTTGAGAAAAGCAAACAACTCCCATGAATACAGAGACCATTTGGTTTGAACCTATGACCTTTTTAATTAAAAGGCGAGTGCTTTAACTCCATGAGTTGGCCATAGGCCACCAGTATTCACTAGTAATTATAGTTATGTGCCTTTGAGTAAGAATTGACAGAGGATTTTCTAAGGTTGTAAACTGCAGGGAAGGAGACCGTCCATCTGTCTCCCACTGAGCAGCTGGTGGATTTGAACTGCCTGTCTTTGGGTTGGCAGGCAGCTCAATTCCTTATCCATCAGGGGCTACAAAAGCACAATGGAATGTGATGTTTAAAATGTACATGACAAAATTTGAGAACAGTCACTTTAAACCACAGCCTAATTCATATTTGAATAGATTCATATTTGAATAGAGGGTATTTACACATCTGTGAAGGTAGAGGGGATATTTTCTTCCACCCACTTCAAATCTTCATCCTGCAGGAAAATTCATATATTAGCATGTGCTTAATACAGTTGAAACCAGATTATTAGAATATAAGAACAATTCAAATGCATGCCATATTTTTCAATGTCTATGGATATCCTAACAAGCTGATGTTGATGTCACACAGAAATCAGAGCAGTACTCAGAGCTCAGATTTCTGCTTTTCCTTTTGATATGAGTTAGACTGTTGTTGTGTGCTGCTGAGTTGGAACTGATCCACAGCTGACCCTCCAGCAGGTTTTCAGGGATAGTAAAGTGCTCAGGAGTAGAGTGTCCATCCTTCTCCCACAGAGCAGCTGTCAGATTTGAACTGCGTGCTTTTGGGATTGCAGTGCTGTGTCTTACCACTATGCCACCAGAGTTCCCTTTAGTTAGATAGCATAGGCATTATTTTTTGTTCCTTAGAAAGTACAGAAAAGAAATATATACAGTTAATTATAAGACAGAAAATAGTAGGAACACTGATTTGCACTGAGCACTCGTTATGCCTATGTTTTTTATGAGTTTATAATCATTCAAGAGGAAATAGAATCTCAAGATGATGGCACAAACACTTCAGCTGCAGAAAAGCCTAGCCGTGTACAACACATACATTTATGCCCATCTAACTGGTGGAGACAAGGAAAGCAAGCCAGCTCTAGTAGTTAGGATTCCTTTTTAAATAGAACCTTGCTTATGGTTACCTTACCTGGATAAGGGGAAAAGAAAAGGTATATTGTACATTTGGTTTTGTAATGCAAAACCACTCCCTGCAATTAAGTCCATACCCGCTTAAAGAAGCCCTAAGGAGAGGAAACTGCCCTTCTTATCCCTCGGTGCTGCTGGTGTATTTGAACCACCAGACAAAGGTGGCCTTCTGATTATCAGTGCAGTGTGCTACGGAACATACCAAATTTTCTTTGTGGTCTACCTGACTACATGGAATCTTCTGACTCTAGTATGGATTACATTTCACTTACCTTTGAGAGGCACAAACTGCCTGAACAAATGCTAATAGAAATATGATTCTGGGTGGACCTCAAGCCCCTGGCTTCTGCTGAAGGACTGATTTCTTAATGTGGAGAAATTAAAAAAGTACTCCTCTTAAAGCATTTACAAATATTGAGCTTTAAAACTAAGATCCCTAAAATAAGAGTAAAGACCTTAACAAACAGAAACTTTAATAACACCTAACACCAAAGAATTAATAATTACAATTTTAACCAATTAAATTGAATTACTATAATTCAACTCATCTCATTGTCATTAAATCAGAACTGACTCAGCTGACCCTTCAGCCTGTTTTCAGAGTCTGAATTGCAGAAGAGATTGCCCAACTTTCTCTCTTGGAGCTCTGGTGGATTTCAACTGCTCACCTAGGGACATGCAGTGTAACTCTCTCACACCAGGCCACCAGAGCCTCCTTGAATTACTATAAAACTGCTAAAATAGTTTAAAAAAATGATTAATTACAAAAACCAAAAAATGAGAGAGCATTTACTGAATTTAACAAATGAAAATAATTTTCAATACTTTATCTGTCCTGTCAGAACTTAGGGAGATACATAAATTTTACATGGTAATAATCATAAGTCTGAACCGACCCATAGCTGACCCTCTGGCCAGTTTTCAGAGGTGTTAATCACACAAGAAGTGATTACTCATCTTTTTTTCCTTGGAGAAACTGGTGGATTCAAACCCCATGCCTTCAGGATTGCAAAGCAGCTTCTTTCCACTAGGCCATGTGAGCTCCTCAGGAGAGGAAGGCCCTCTATGAGGTGGACTGATTCAGTGACTGGGATAATTGGGATGGGAGTGTTAGAGACAGTGCGATTGGCACAGGACAGAGCGGAGTTTAGGGCTGTTGTACATAGGGTCGCTATGAGTCGCAGGCGACTCGACGGCACATAACAACACAACAACAACAATCATAACATGGTGACAAAGATAAGAAAAAAGAATATAAATCTATATATAACAGACATTTCTATTCTGCTTTGTTATCATCATAATGATCACTTTTAATGTTGTTGTTATGTGCCGTCGAGTCGTTTGCGACTCATAGCGACCCTATGTACAACAGCCCTAAACCCTGCTCTATCCTGTGCCAATCTTACTGCCTCTGACACACCCATCCCTATTACCCCAGTCACTGAATCAATGCACCTCATAGAGGGTCTTCCCCTCCTGCGCTGTCCCTCTACTCTACCCAGCATGATGTCCCTCTCTAAAGACCTGTCTCTCCTTACAACATGTCCAAAGTATGTCAGACGAAGCCCCAGAATCCTTGCCTCCAAGGAGCAGCCTGGTTTAATCCTCTCTAGGATGAATCTGTTTGTTTTCTTGGCAGTCCATGGTACATTCAATACTCTTCTCCAGCACCACAGCTCAAAGGCGTCAATTCTCCTTCTATCCTCCCTAGTCATTGTCCAACTCTCTGAGGCATAACAAGTGATTGCAAAAACCATGGCCTGTATCAGGCGCACCTTAGTCTCCAGAGAGACACTGCTGCTCTTGAGTACTTTAGAAAGGTCCCTAACAGCAGACTTTCCCATCGCAATACGTTTTTTTTTATTTCAAAACCTCATCTTTACTCTCCATTTTAATATTTTTTTTAACACTTTTTCCCCCAATTAAAAAATCCTAAACACCAGCATGGTAACTTCTGCCAGGAACTGGAGCCAATCCAGAGCGGACTGCGCAGCAGGATTGAGGAAGCTGTAACTTGCACAGGGGAGACTGCTCAGCTTCCTCCCATAGAGCACTGGTGGATTCCAACCATCAAACAGGGTACTCGCTGCCTTTGGGTAAGGGCTCAACTGCCTACCCGTTATACCACTAGAGCCCCTCGCCCCAATAGAGGATTTTATGGTCTTAAAGTCGTATTTTTGAAAAGTTACCACAAACTTTTCCTATAAGAAAACTCAGTTCAGTGCACACATGAACCATCTGGAATCTTGTTAAAAATCAGATTCTGACTTAGGAGGTCTGAGCCTCCTATCAAAGTTCCTATCAAGTTCCCAGTTGATTCTCATACACTGGTTCAGAATCAGCATTTAAGAAGCGAGAGGGCTGAGAACAAAGATGTTTCAGTCCTGCTTTTTAACCTGGGTTGCTGACTGGATACAGATTTTCATAACAGAAAAAAAACAACCCTCATTTGTAAAAAAAATTCTCCTCTTGACAGCCAATAAATACGTAATCACATTGTAGATCTCTAAAGTACTTGGTGGAGCTCTGGTGGCCTAGCAGTGTGCTGTCAACCCAAAAGCACGTGGTTCAAATGGGCCAGCATCTCCTAGGGTGAAAGAGAGGCCATCAACTCCCATGTGATTTACTGAGTTGGAAAACCCACTGGAGGGTCAGCTCTGAGTTGGTCCCAACTGGACAAAACACAACTAATGACTGAAGAGTCTGTGGAACATAAACGATACTCACAAAATTATCAGAAGTGGCAGGTTTTGCTGTTCCATTGGAAACTGTTTTAGAAGCTCTTAATTTTATTCCTTCAGCTATAAGGAGACACACAGATATATAATTTTAAAAATATTTTACTTTATGGTGTCACTTTTAATAACTCAACAAGAAAATAGAAATAGTTTTTTTAAAGGAGAATTAATGGTAGAAACACTGGTCAGAGTTCTGGTTTCATAATACCAGGTGACAAAGAAGTATGGAGTAGTTAACACAACTTGACAATTGTTTACAACAACTTCCAGGTTTTCAAGCTGCTAGTCTGAAATCTAAGAAGGGCTTAAATAAGCAGACCTACCTATCTACATACAAATATATAGACACATTATTTTCTGAGTTAAAGTTTCAAGGATTTTTAACGTTTCTGTTACTACATCTGCCGCGTCGGCTACAACACAGTAGATCTATGAACAGATCTGACTCTTGCCCTCTCCTACAGCACCCTCATAGGCTCTGCCAAGTTACAACATTATGGTCTGTCTCAATCCATCCTGTTGGGGGGAGGGGGTCTTCCTGTTTTTCCAGGATGTTTTACTTTTCATACCATGATATGTCTTTTAAGAAGACTGGCCCCATCCAAGATGGTGGCGGGGGAGAAAACAGCATGGCAAGCTGTGGGAGCAGTGGACCACATGGAGGAGGGCCACCATGGCCTTCTACAAACCTCTGTTTATTGATAATTGAACAGTTAAACAGTTGATGACTGGCCTTCGGTGCGGATCGAGGCTCAACATCAGGAGATCAAGGATTCCCAGGGAGGAATGGGTGAGTCCCGCTGCTCCCAGCCCCCTGCTGCCAAGCCCACACCACCGCAGCTCCATGAGGCTCCCACCAAAGGACCCCAGGGAGCCGCAGAGTGGACTTGTTCTGGGGAGAATTCATGAAGCCAAGATGGTGGCGGCAGAAGATGCGGTGGCAGGTTGGGGTTTCCTTGGGCAGGCCAGAGAGGAAGATCACCAATACAATGGATTGATGAGAGTCACTGTGAGGTGTCTACGACTTGAGGACACTTAACAGTGGCAGCATGTCCGAGACAGCAGATACCCTCAATGCACCACATCTGTTGATCTCTTGACTGCATCTGCCAAGAACTGTTTAGACGTGGGAGGGGTCTGTTCACTCTCAGGTCCCCTTCTACATTTGTAAAAGGGGACGGCAGTGACACCTACTTCAAATTAGAGTATGATCACTTACGGGGGGAGGGTAATGGCGGTGGTGCTGGAATTCGGGATGCTGTCCCTGGCCCCATGGTCTTCAGTGAGGTGTGGGGTCCGGACTTGGGGGGGACTTTGGTGGGGGAGTGTGCCAGCCAGCCCCTAGGGTGTATCGTCAGGCCCTTGCGGGGTGCCATCCAGCCCTCGGGGTGAGGTATTTGGCCCTTGGGGAGAACTGGCCCCTCGGGTGAGCTGCTCAGTCCCTGGGGTAAGCCATTTGACCCTCAGGGTGAGCTGGCCCTTTGGGTGAGCAGTTCGGCCTTCAGGGTGAACCGGCCCTCAGGAAGAGTCATTTGGCCCTCGGGGTTAGCCAGCCCTCGGGTAGAGCTCCTCAGCCCTCAGGCGGTGCCATCCAACCCCTGGGTAGAAAAAACTGCCTAGGGTGTACAGAGAATTTTATCTAGGCTACTTTCCTCCACCTTCTCCCCCAAAACACCTGTAAGTAACACCCCCACAGCACTTCTATTTGTAACTCACAAATTTCTCTAGGTTTGCTCTCTTTTCTATAGGTAACCTTAGCACTGAGTTTTACTCCAGACCTAACCCTGAACCCAGTTCCAGAGACAAAAAGGAAATACAACTGCCAGCTAAGGAAGCAAGGGAGGATGTAGCCTCAGGGTTCAGTCAGCCATCCCCTCTGGACCCACCTGGGAAAACACTCTGCAGTCCAGAGGGGAGTAAATGTCAGGAAAATATCTCCTAACAGAGCAAGAAGGCAAGAAGCTTTAACCCGACCATCAGTAAGGTGATAAAGTATGCTCCCTTTCCCCCTTCACATCAATGCCCCTGTTCAGCATGAAGAAGCCAAAGAGTCTACACCCAATTCCCAAATGAGAAACCCATAAGTGAATTAAGACAGTTTGTTTAATCACCAATGAGTTTGTTGAGTCACCACTGGACTATGGTTACCATTGCCCTGTATCGTCCGGTCCCCTCTGGATCCTTTTCATTTCCTTCACCTGCTGCCCCCACCAACCAAATTATGCATCCCTGCAACTGCATCCCTGCCTGTCCTCACCCTTGTGCTCCCAACCCTCACCTCTGTGTATGCCCAACATGTCTTTTTTCCCAGTTGTTGTTGTTGTTGTTATGAGCCGTCGAGTAATTTCCGACTCATAGCGACCCTATGCACAACAGCCCTAAACCCTGCTCT
>NW_006400197.1:296437-321328 GCF_000299155.1 Elephantulus edwardii | reverse complement strand
GGATCATTTAATATTCTGCCCAAAGCATCCTTGATTACAGCAACTCTAGGTTTGAATCTGTTCTTCAGTTCCTTGAGCTTAAGAAATGCTGAGCGAGTCCGGCCCTTTTGATTTTCTGACTCTAGCCCCCTCCTAACAACCCACCCAAAGTATGTGAGACAAAGTCCTATTTCTAACCTGTAATATTTATAGGATATAGCTTTTTACCTATAATATTTATAGGTTAAAAAACCTACAGAATTCAAAATAACTATATTCAAGAATAAAACTTAAGGTATGATTTACCTTCTGATGTATGAATATTTGGATCATTCATATGGCATTAAAAAGTAGGAAAAAAAATACTTCCTATTGGACTAATGTTATTTTGACAGTTGAAATAGAGCATGGGTTCTGCTAAACCACCTTACTTGGGATGCTGGCTCTATCTGAACAAATCAGTTAACTATGGCTCAGTGTTGTGAACTGAAGAAATGTCTACCTGGCGTACTCAGTAGGGAGCTGGACTGCCAAGGCCATGCTCTAAAGCAAGCTCGAGGCACTGCTGGTTACACTGTCCAGGGTCACATTCACCAGGGTCACACTGACCAGGGTCACATACAAGACACAAGTGCTGCTTCCCTTCCTTCACCACGTAATAGCATCTGTCTACACCTGCTTTTTGTTGTTCTCCGTTATCTTCATAGCTCTATTTTTCTAACATATATTTTGTCCAGAGTTAATAATAATATCGGCCGGAAGGTTAGTCCAATACAATGACTTCCATCATTACTGGATGCCATAATTCTATTATTTTACAGATTTTAACAGTGTAGCGACTCCTTTCTTAACAGCAGTGTCATAAAAGGATGAATGGTGAAAGAAGGCTGAGGAGAGCTACAATGTCAGACACCACAGGCATATCACTAAAGCTGTAATTTCTACTGGCCATGTAGACTACAGTTTTCACACTTAAACTTGAAAAGCAAACAAGTAATAAATGGTTAAACTACATTTATAATCCTGAGAAGTTCATCACCAGCTTTTTTGGTTATATACTGTCACAGAGGTTTCTGAATATTTTGTAGGAAAAGTAAAACTGGAGGATGTGACCTCACATGATAGGTATACATTTCTATGTTACAGTAACATGGTCACTGAAAACAAAATCTATCACTCACTTAAATTTTCAGAAGTCACCATGAATTCTTCAACTTCATCATCAGAATCATCTATGAGAGGCATGAAGGCATATCTATACAGAAAAAAAACCATATAGTAATTTTTATTAATATGTCTAAACCTTTTTTCTGATTAAATAAAACTAAACAGCATTGCATACAGAAAAATCCATATTTTAAGGGATTTTAAAAAAATTTATTATTAATTTCAATGAAAACTTGCAGAGACTTGGGTTTCCATTCATTCATTGTTGCCCTTTTCTCACCTCCCAACCCTCCCTGCTAGTTCACTACCCTCTTGGAAAAGTAAAAGAAAAATTCTTTCATTGTTTTACAATTCCTCCCCTGAGGTCCACTCCACTATGAAGCCTTCGCTCTGGACTCCTGTCATGACAAAAATACCTAATCACATATCCCTTTTAAACAGTTTTCTCCCTTAACTGTTTAAATGCAGTATACATTACTGATCTTTCTTAGTCTCCCCGAACCCCGATGTTAGTCCTGTTTTATAACAGCAGCACCATGCAGTATTTGTCTTTTTGTGACTGAGATACTTCACTCAGCATAATGTCCTCCAGGGTCACCCATTTTAAGTAATATTGGATGAGTTCCTTGTTTTTCAACACAGCATAGTATTCCATTGTGTGAATATACCACAGCTTCTCTATCCATTCATTTGTTGATGGGCACGTAGGTTGTTTCCAACTCCTTGCTATAGTGAAAGAAGCTGCAATAAACATGGGTGTGCATATATCTGATTGGATGTCAGTTATGGCCTCTTTGGGGTATATTCCCAGTAGTGGAATTCCTGGGTCAAATGGTATCTCTATTTGCAACTTTTGGAGAAAACACCATACCTTCTTCCACAATGGTTGCACCATGTTACACTCCCACCAACAGTGAATAAGTTTCTCCACAACCTCGCCAGCATTTGTTGCTTGCTGTTCTGTTAAATTTTGCTATTCTGACTGGGGTGAGATGATATCTCATAGTTGTTTTAATTTGCAACTCTCTTAGAGCTAGGGATTTTGAACATTTCTTCATGTGCTTGTTAGCCATCTGAATATCTGTTCATATCCTGTGCCCATTTTTCTATTGGATTATTTACCTTTATCTTGTTGTGGTGAAGGGTTTTTTTTTTTAGTTTAATATAATCATTTCTGTATATTGTCTTTTATGTTTCTTTTTTTTAATTATTCTGATTTATTTACAAAAGATTATGGTTTTTCACAAAAGATCATTCCCATTTCCTTCACACATCAAATTGTGCAACCCGATGATTAACATCTTCCCCCTATCCTCACCCCTCTATTTCTATCTTCCCCTCTGCCTTGGATCTTCATACTCATTCTACAATAATAGTTTTATACAGTATTTGTCCTTGTGGGATTGAGTTATGTATTTTTTAGTTTCTTATGAATTAAAAAAAATCCGTAGTAGAGTGGACTTGGGGTGGAGGGAATGTATAACAATGAAAGATTTTTTTTCTTTTACTTTTCAAAGAGGAGAGTCAACTGGGGGAGAGGTTGAGCAGGGAGAAAAGTGCAACAATGAATAAATGGAAATCCAAAGTCTCTGTAAACTTTCACTAAAACTAATAAAAATATTTAATGAATATAAAAAAAGAATGATAACAACAACAACAAAGCACACAAAAACTCCTGCTAAATTAACGAAAGTTATTGTTGTGAAAGTGCTCATATCCTGTCAACAGAAGCACAGGAGATAAGAGCATTCTGGGAGGAATCTGATAATCTATACTATCAGGGGAAGGGGCCTCCTGTGCTACTTTCTGCCCTGTCAGATTTCCTTCTCTGCCTACCACTTCATATTTTATTCCCTATTTAAGAAGTTACTTATCTGACTGTGGATAGGGGGAGCACAGTTCTTGCTATACCTTTCTCTCAGATATATTACTGATGGAATAAAAACTGACAGAATCTTTCTGAAAGTCATGAAAATTCACTAGGACAGGGAATGAATAGCTTTCAATCGTGCTGCTGATAATGGCCAAAATCTGAGAGGCAAGTGTCTAATAACGGTTTAGCTGTTGAGTCCATTCTCACTCCTGGTGACCCTGTGTGTACAGAGCAGAACTGCTATGCAGAGTTTTAAAGCTGTGACTCTCTGGAAGCAGGCGTGTGTCCTGAGGCATCCCTGGGGAAGTGTGAACCACTCTATAACCAGATGTTTGCACCAGCAGACACCAATGTACTATGATGTCTCTCTCCAAGGACCTATTTCTCATTACAACATGTCCAAAGAATGTCAGACAAAGCCCCAGAATCCTTGCCTCCAAGGAGTAGCCTGGTTTAACCCTCTCTAGGACAGATCTATTTGTTTTCTTGGCAGTCCCTGGTACATTCACTACTCTTCTCCAGCACCACAGCTCAAAAGCATCAATTCTCCTGCTGTCCTCCCTAGCATTGTACAACTCTCTGATGCATAACAAGTGATTGCAAAGACCACGGCCTGTATCAGGCACACCTTAGTCTCCAGAGAGACACCGTTGCTCTTGAGTACTTTAGAGAGGTCCCTAACAGCAGACTTTCCCATCGCAATACGTTTTTTTATTTCCTGGCTGCTGGTGCCAAGAGTGTTGACCATGGAGTCAAGCAAACTGAAGCTGTGAACAATCTCAATCTCTTTGCCATCCATCCTGATGCTACCGACTGGTCCAGTGGTGAGAATCTTTGTCTTCTTGACATTGAGCCTCAGTCGATACATGAATAAATTCTAAACAAGAAGACACAAAACTGGGTATGCACGTATGTGTTAATGCTCTTGTCATGCCCGGCGAGCCTACCTGTGACACACAGTGATCTGAGAACAACAGAGTGAAACCCAATCACCATCCTGTGCAATTCTCACAAAAAAGTACTGCCATGTTGTGGGTAGGGTCCATTTAGTCTGGTAGACTCACAGTAAGTGACCCTATGAACAAAAGCTCTAATCTTACCCTACCCTGAGCCAACCTCACTATCTCTAGCACATCTGACCTCACTGACAGTCACTGTGTAAATCCATCTCATCTAGCGTCTTATTTTTTTGCAAGGAGCTAGAGTCAGGAAATCAAAAGGGCTGACTCGTTCAGCATTTCTTAATCTCAAGGAACTGAAGAACAAATTCAAACCTCGAGTTGCTATAATCAAGGATGCCTTAGGCAGAATATTAAACGATCCAGGAGGTATCAAAAGAAGATGGAAGGAATATACTGAGTTATTGTATCGAAAGGAATTGGCAGATACAGAAGAGTTTAATGAAATAACATTTGAGCAAGAGCCTATGGTGATGAAGGAAGAAGTTCAAGCTGCTTTGAAGGAAATAGCAAAAAATAAGGCCCCAGGAATAGATGGTATACCAATTGACGTATTTCAGCTAACAGCCCTGGATGTGTTCGCCAAGTTGTGCCAAGAAATTTGGAGAACAACCACTTGGCCAACTGACTGGAAGAGATCTATATTTGTTCCCATTCCAAAGAAGGGTGACCCAAAAGAGTGTGGAAACTACAGAACAATCTCATTGATTTCACATGCAAGCAAGATTCTACTGAAGATTATCCAAAAACGACTGGAACAGTACATCAACAGAGAACTGCCAGAAGTCCAGGCTGGGTTTAGAAGGGGTCATGGTACTAGGGATATTGTAGCTAATGTTAGATGGATCTTAGCTGAGAGCAGAGAATACCAGAAGAATGTCTGTGTTTCATTGATTATGCAAAGGCATTTGACTGTGTGGCTCATAACAAACTGTGGCTGACTCTGAGAAGAATGGGAATCCCAGAACATTTAATTGTGCTAATGAGAAAGCTATACTTGGACCAAGAGGCAGTCGTAAGAACAGAGCAAGGCAACACTGCATGGTTCAAAATGGATAAGGGTGTACGGCAGGGATGTGTCCTACTCCATACCTTTTCAATCTGTATGCAGAGCAGATTATCCGAGAGGCTGGGCTCTATGAGGAGAAGCGTGGCGTTAGGATTGGTGGAAGATCTATCAACAATCTGCGTTATGCAGATGACACAACCCTGCTTGCTGAAATTGAGGAGGACCTCATGAATTTACTGCAGAGGGCCAAGGACTGCAGCCTTCAGTATAGACTGAGGCTCAATGTCAAGAAGACAAAGATTCTCACCACTGGACCAATCGGTAGCATCAGGATGGATGGCAAAGAGATTGAGATTGTTCACAGCTTCAGTTTGCTTGAATCCACGGTCAACACTCTTGGCACCAGCAGCCAGGAAATAAAAAAACATATCGTGATGGGAAAGTCTGCTGTTAGGGACCTCTCTAAAGTACTCAAGAGCAACGGTGTCTCTCTGGAGACTAAGGTGCGTCTGATACAGGCCATGGTCTTTGCAATCACTTGTTATGCATCAGAGAGTTGGACAATGACTAGGGATGATAGAAGGAGAGTTGATGCCTTTTAGCTGTGGTGCTGGAGAAGAGTACTGAATGTTCCATGGACTGCCAAGAAAACAAACAGATCTGTCCTAGAGAGGGTTAAACCAGGCTACTCCTTGGAGGCAAGGATTCTGGGGCTTTGTCTGACATACTTTGGACATGCTGTAAGGACAGACAGGTTCTTGGAGAGGAACATCATGCTTGGTAGGGTAAGGGACAGCGCAGGAGGGGAAGACCCTCTTATGAGGTGGACTGATTCAGTGACTGGGGTAATCGGGATGGGTGTGTTAGAGGCAATGCAATTGGCACAGGATAGAGCAGGGTTTAGGGCTGTTGTACATAGGGTCGCTGTGAGTCACAAATGACTTGACGGCACATAACAACAACAACAACAACAACCCTTTTTCATTTTACCCTGTATACTGTTGTTGTGTGCCATCAAGTTGCAACTGACTGACCCTCCAGTGGGTTTTCAGAGGCAATAAATCATACAGGAGGAGACTGCTCATCCTTGTCCCATGGAGAAGCTGGTGGATTTGAATAATGTGCCTTTAAGATTGCAGTGCACCTTCTAACCTCTAGGTCACGAGAGCTCCCTATTCTCCCCCTAGAAGTACTGTATTTATAATCAACATATCTGCACATTCTCATGGGAAGAGGGGTGCAGCAAGGGGAGATGGTGTGTCCACTGCACAGCCTCGGGTACACTGCTGAGCTCGCCGTTACAGTGCTTCCCTACCTAAGCCCCACTCTTCCTTTCCAGCTTGATCTCATTCTGCTTTGAGGACTATTAACCAAACTGCAGGCCTTGCTATCCTCCCCAGAATATCACATCTTTCCCCATGGTGTCAGAAAATGGACATTCTTTCTCATCTTAATTGTTCACTGTCTCATCAAGGTCAAGCATAAATGCTCTCTCTTTCACGAAGCCTTCCTCATTTCTCTTACATCTTCTCTCTCGACTTAGTCTGCATATTTCTATTTCACTGCCTGACATCTGCTGAATTTGTCTCATCTGATTCCTCACAGGCAAGGACTACTTCCTTACAGCTCCTATGAAATTATAGAATATCTATAGTAGGTAATCAACAAAAAGATCACTGAATGGAATTTTTCTGTTAGGTACCTCTGATTATTTGCTGATGGTCTCCACAGAAACATTATTACAATAAGGATAAGTGAAAAAAGGAAGCTCCAAAATGCATCATCAACCCAGCGTTCCATCCAATCCTATACAAAACGGACATATTTTGAAATTTATCAAAAAAGATTTTCTGCTAAACATTTATTTTCTCTTTAAACAGTATTATATAAATATTAATAAATTTTTTCCTACCAATAAATCTTTCATATAACCAAGCATACAGTTTTAAAGTATAAAAAGTAAGAAACTTCAAATAATTCATTCAAAATGTGTATCTCTATAAAATCTCAGTTAGTGTTTCCTGCAGTATCATAATGAGTCAGATGAACAGTATCTTAACATAAAACAACATTAACATACAAAGAATTAGAGAATTAAAGTTTAAATACTTTTCAGAGGCGCTTTAACCTTGTTTTATTTTCTAGGAGAACAAAGTAGGGCTTAAAGAGATTAATGCTCAAAATCATGAGACAGGCTAACAGCTGAATTGGAACCAAGCTGACAATTCAGCTTTTGTGACACTGACTTTGACACTGATCATCCGACGCCAAAGCCTGATGCAATTTATCCATACAAATTATTTCCCTAGTTGCTTATTTCGCTTTTAGTAGGAGATTGTAGATGTTTTGAAAATGTTTTGAGAGAGCTGTTTATATTTATGAACATACTCTTCCCAAAGAAACCTTTTAGAGTTAACTAAAAAAGAGGAAAAAAAATTTAGAACATTAAGTGGAAAAATAATAATCCAATAGGGATAAGAAGAAAAAGAAATTACAAAAAGAAGCCAAAATGTTTGGAGAGCTCTTTGCAACTGGTTATGTGAACCTTGAGACTTGCTTTAAATCTCTAGAACATTCACTCAGGAAAGGGTGTCTTATATTCTAAATCTAAGCATTTATCTCCTTCTGACTAGAAAACCCAACAAGAGTATCTCCTAAATGTCCCAGTGAATATGCCACTAGAGAAAACATGTGAAACTTAACATTTACAATCTTAAATACAAAATTACTTCTTCATTTCATAATACACAGAAAGAAAAATAAGAACACTGACTCATCTATCACCTTAAATTATGCTTTCTCTTCTAAACATACAAAAATAAGTTAAGAAAAGGGAATAACAGAGAAAGAAGATTTAGGAGGAACTTTCCAGACTCATTTCAAGGAAGCAAAAGACTATACTTCTATAAAAAAACAGTTCAAAGTAAACAGAAATTTCCCATTGGGATTCAATGTACTTACAAACTAAATTCTTCAAAAATAATTAATTAAAAATTGTACAAATTTATAAAAAAATAAATTTGTATATTAGAACAAAAAATGGTTTAAGTAGAAAGGCCATACTTACTGATTGACATTTTGCAATTCTAAATGTCTTAGTCGTCCATATCATAAACACTACAGAAGCTGAAAACACAAAAAGTCATCTTAAAAGGAACATACAATATTAATATAATTTATTATAATAAGAAAAATTAAATAACTTACCCAATACAGCAAAGATCAGAGTATTTGTAAAGTGCCTGTACAGAGAGAATTTCACCGTGTTCTTTCTTAATCTTAGAGTCTTCACAGTTTGTGCCAAACTTATGAAAATGTGAAAAAAGTTAAGGAAAACCACTTTAAATAGTAATAAATGAAGATGAAATAACAACATAAGGATCCTAAACTGTATTTCAAATGTCTGTATGTTAGCTATAGTTCAGCAAATTTGAAGCTAATAAAAAGCACAAAGTATTATCATAACCAACACTGTATAACCATTGTTATTGGGTGCTGTCAAGTCAAACACGACTCCGAGTGACCCTATGAACAAGAGATCTGAATCCTGTCATTTCATGCACTATCCTCATCATCTCTGACACACTTGAGCCCACTGCTGTAGTTGCTGGATCAATCTATCTTATTGGAAGTCTTCCTCTCTTTCCCTGACTCTCCACCTTTGCAAGTATAATGTTCTTCTCCAAGGAAGACCTGAAGCCCTTGCTGCAAAAGGTTAGGGACTACAGTCTTCAATATGGATTGAAGCTCAGCATCAAGACAACAAAGATTCTCGCCATGGGCCAACTGGCAGCACCATAATAGATGGAGAGGAGATTGAAGTTGTTAGCAATTACAGCTTGTTCAGATCCACAATCAATACTCTTAATACCAGCAGTCAAAAAATCGTAAGACAAATCCCATTGGGAAAATCTGTTGTCATGGACCTCTTCAGAGTGCTGAAGAGCAATTATGTCTGTCTAGATACAAAGGTGCACCTAATCCAGGCCATGGTCTTCTAATTACTTGTTATGCTTCAGAGAGTTGGACAATGACTAAGGATGACAGAGAAGAATAGATGCCTTCTCGTTGTGGTGGTGGAGAAGAGTCTTGGACATACCATGGACTGCCAAGAAAACAAATAGGTGTATTCTGGAGGGGGTAAAACCAAGTCTATCCTTGGAGGCTGGGATTTTGAAGCTCTGCCTCACTTACGCTAGGGACGTGGCCAGGAGAGATCAGTCCTAGGAGAAGGACATCATGCTTGGAAGGGTGGAGGGACACTGTGCAGGAGAGGAAGACCCTGGTTGAGATGGATTGATACAATAACTGGGGCAAAAGGGGTTGCTGTGTTGTAATTAGCGAGACTGGCTCAGGACAGGTCAGGGTTCAGAGCTGCTGTACATAGGGTTGCTATACATCATAGGAGACTCAATGGCACAGAACAACACTAACATATTATGACAGGTGTGGAAGCAGGAGTGGCATCCACTTCCTAAACAACATGCATAGGAGACTCAATGGCACAGAACAACAATAACATATTATGACAGGTGTGGAAGCAGGAGTGGCACCCACTTCCTAAACAACATGCCTCTGGAAACTCTATGAACTCTGATAAATGTTGGTAGTTGTAGAGAGGCTTTAGGTCATTTGTTTATTGGGTTGCTATAAGGCAATCAACAAGAACAACAAGCAATACTGACACGGTGACTGCTGCAATGGGCTTTTGTGTGTCAGGACGTGTGAGTATGGCACAGAATATAACAAGGTTCATTCAGGTCTTTTGTTCATAGGGTTGCTATGAGTTGTACTAGACTTGACAGCACTTAACAACAACAAGCAACATACCCAAAGCTTGTGAGAAAAAGCTTTGCCATCTTTGCCTCTAAGGGGAACTCTGGTTGTACTTTTTCCAAGTCATGTGTGTTTGTTCTTTATACTAACTTTATCACAGATTTTACAACTTATCATATGAACTAAATCATCAAATATTAATGAAAAAAAATGTATGCCAGAAGACTTGCATGTTCCTGCAATGCCATGAACAGCTCTCACTTGTGACATCTGGCATGTACTTTTCTTTTGTCTTTGTACCTTGTTTGTTCATTTTTATTATTGATCATTATTTGCTTCTCTGAATGATCATAACCAAGAAGGGAGGTCACAGAGATAACATTTGGGTGAGTTTTTATTCCTGTGAGCCTTGGCTTAATTGTCTTTGCCTAGATACTATTTTGATCCTATCTTTGTAAAAAAAACCACAAAACAACAAAGGCAGGTAAGCTGCCAAATCCATTTTCTAAACTGAAACATGTCAAAACAAATCTGGACCATGGTCAGCCAGATTTTATTCAAGTGGATTAATGTAATAGGGAAAATATGCCAACCACAGAAGATCTCCAAGCCCTCAAAAGCCAGGCAGGAAAGGGAAGCAAGAACAAGGCTAGAAAAAACTAGGTATGGGGGAACAGATGGTCTGACTGGACTGTTGATTAAGCACTGCCTTTTTTTTGAGGTTGGCCAATTTTCAGGAGGAGACATTACAGACAGGCTGTAGACTGGCTTGAGGCTGAGGCGGGGCCAATAATGAGGGATCTGGAGGAACAACAGTGCTTAAACAAAACTGGCCAGCCAGGTGTGTTGTGCACATTAGTCAAGATATAAAAACACTTGAGCTAATCACTTATGAGAACAGGAATTTGTAGGCCTGATTTCTGGCCTTGTCATAGTCAACTGGGATTATCTGTAAACTCTTCCATGGAACATAAAAAAATATGTGTGTGGTGAAAAAAGACCTGCACAGACAAGTATTTCTTGATCATCAGCAAGATCCAGGAGCACAGAGCTAAGGAGAGCAACACTGTGGGGTCTGAAGAAGCAAAGAGATTGTCCCTTGGACTCCACAGCAATGCAGCTGGCTTTCCAGCCAGATTTTTCTGTTCTTAAATCAAAGTTCCTTCCTCTGGAGCACACCAACAAATGTTGCTTAAGAAATCAGCACTGGAAAACATATATCTACTCTTTTCCTGATAACTATTCCATGACAAAAGCAGCAAAGTGGCAAAGGTTGTACTTGTGCATATTTAAAACCGTATTGTAACTCATTAATCAAAAGGTAGTACTAAATTATAATACCAAGACTGCTTCTTAATCTTTCTAAAAGAACAATAAGGAGATCTGGTGGCCTACTGGGTAAAGTGTTGCACTACCAATGCAGATAGGTGGTTCAAATACACTAGGTGCTCTGTGGAAAAGGTGGACCATCTCCTCTCTTGCAATTTATTCTCTCTGAAAACCCTCTGGAGGGTTACCTATGAGTTGATATCAACTACCTAGCATACAACAACAATAAAGGACTAAAAAGTTGTAATACAATACAACCAATTAAGACCGGTAACAGAACTTACAAAAATGCATATATATGTTTATTATTTCTAAAACAAATCAAGACCAAAGCTTATAGAAATCTTGAATCAAACCAATTTTCTAGGTTAAAGTGATCTTATTTACAAACTCAAAGGATTTTTTTAAAGGCAAGGAATAAAAAAATGAAAAATATGAAACTGCTTAAGCTTTCACTTAATGAGCTACTTTTAAAATGAATGTTGTAAATGTTGAATCATATCTTCTGTCAGAAGAAAGAAAGAATAAATGCTAAGAGGGCTATGGATCCTGAAGTGAAAACCAGTATAAACCTTCAGATGCGAGGAAAAGGATATCCACCAGCATAAGCCAGAGTCAAGGAGAGAGGGAGGGAGGCTGGCTAGAAGAACAAAATCAGAATCTTTCGCCTGCAGCAAAATAGCAAAAATAAAACAAGCCAGCCAGAAACAGGAAGGATCTACATGAGAAAGACTACAGCTTTACCATTTCCAGGCTAATTTTTTTCTATTACTTTTAAAATTAGATCCTTACAAGGTTATTTTAGGAGCAGTGTTAAAACCAAAAAAAGAACTGGGTATAAATTAAATGTAAAAAAGTGCAGTATTAATGTGGAAGAAGGTAAAAAGAATTTGTTCTGGAAGCTGTATAACCTTGCATTCTGTTCTGACAGTATCATGAGCATTTTCTCTAAACTGCCTCCCATTTCTACCATCACAGAGCAGAGAGACAATGAGAATTGCCCAGAGTCAGCTTGAACCATTGAATGTCTCCCTCTTACCACCTCCCCTGCCCATAATGCTGCTTCCCCCCATCCACCCACCTTTACCGAAGCCACTGTCCTGCTGTCCTACTGAGTTTGGAACGGCCACAGCCAGAGCCAGCAGCACTGGCAGCTAGGTGACAATCCTCACCTAAGTCTCCATCCTGAGACAGTGCCCTGCCTCGCCCTCCCTGCACCTTGCCCTCACTCCAGACACCATCCCAGCTCCCCTTCTTTGGTGATAATCTACACTCTCCCCGGACACAGTGGTGGCCGCCTACAAGGAACTTCCACCACCGACTCCAATTCCTTTCCCAAGCCAAGCTCAAATTCCAGCTCTCTTCTTCATTTTTATTGCCTGGGTAGCTCCAATGCCACTCTTTCCGACTTCACTCCACACTGTCCTCAGCCACCCACCTGAAACTTGCAGTGACCCCTCTGGGGCCTTTCAGTACTTCTTCTGAAAGCCAGTTCCACCAAGTCCATCATCTGGAGTCCTTCACATTCCCCTGACCCTCAGCTTCTTTTCTTTGGGCCACTGCAATGACTCCTCCTAAGACTGACTGTCTTCTCTGTCATTGTTGCATTATAAGACACCTTCCATCATGTTGCTCACCAACTCAGCGTAAATTTTCTTCTTCCTGCCTTCTGAAGGAAGTCTAGATGCTGGAGGTGGAACGCTATCTTTCTCTTCTGGAACCATTTTCCATGATTCTCACATACATGTTCTTCTATAGACCAGCTACCTGAGCACATTCTACTTCTATCCCCATATTTCCATTGGCTTGCTCCTCTTGCTTAAGAGACTATCCCTTCCCCAATTCTCTGCCTACTACACCTCTTTGTGTTTGCACAGTATCAATTTAAATTTCATCATCTCTGTCAAGTCTTTCCTCATTTCTAGGTCACAATTAAAATTCTCCCTCTGCCCTCTGCTAAGCTAGTATCCCACTGTAGACAATGGTGATTACTGGCCATGCTGTTCCTAGTTCTGCATCTGTCTCCTCTATCAAATCAGGAGTCACTTTCAGCCATACCTCCTCAGCACAGAACAGACGCTGAACATACAAATGTTTGCTAAACTAAATAAAAAGGAAAGATATTCTCTGATTGAGGTTATAAGGGTTGTTGCTTTGTCACCAACTAAATTCCTACTTAAGGTAACAATAATGACATAATTGTATTTCTTTCTATTATTAGTACAAATAAAAATTATTTTTTAAAAAATATCACAAATGATAAAGGATATGAACCACACAAAAATGGAGTCAATGACTGCTAAAATAATGTCACCCAAAACAACAGCTAAATGAGTGGAGCCCTGAAATAAATAGAAAAAAAAAACCACCAAAAAAAAAACACCACAAAATAAAACACAAAATGAATGCAATCATTATGTTACAATTACTCAATACTGAAAAAGAATTTTAGCTCATAATTTATAAAATCTACATAAAAGATTGCTATATTATAACAACTGTTTTGCCACCAACAAGTACTAATTTGTTATCAACTTATTGGATAATAGTAAAATAATATTATGAAATGGTAAATAAAAAGCAACTTTACTGAAGTCAACTAATTGAACCTCACCCCATTCCACAGGAAGCATGTAGCCAGGACAACACAAAGGACTCCTGTTTTTTCCTACACTTTGTGAAAGGACCCAGACAGAAAGGGGACAATAGAGAAATAAACCATGTACATATCCATGCTGTGACTAATCAGGAATTGAGAGAGAATTATATTTACTACCTTCTTCTTCCTTTTTAGTGAAGATTAACTTCCTGTGAATTACAGAGATATAAATAGTTCATCATTATATGAAAGTAAAAATAACTACACTCAAAGTTAGAAGAATGGTGCACCTAAAATGCAGACAATTCAAAGGGGGAAGAAAAATGAATGAGGCTTGAATGACACTATTAATAAATATCTTGCTTTAAGGGATAGATCAAAATATGGGACAGAAACTTATACAGATGAACCACTCTCTAAATACTAGTCTCATTTACACATTTAGCCCAAAAGATATTTCTTCATGAAAATTACAAAGTTCTCTGAATCAGGTAGGATAAAGCATGTTTCTTCATCACTTAGCAAATAATTATTAAGAAGACCAGAAAGCTAGAAATCTAGGCATCTTCCTACATTACATTCTGACACTACACTAGACAGCAGAGAATTACTGCCTAATTACCAGCCACTTTTCTCCCTGAAAAATTCCTTCTCATTCTTCTCATAATGGGATATGCTAAATCCCTGAATTAATGTGTTTACAAGAAGCAGATAAAATTTATAATCAAATGAAGCATAAAGAATGATGAAGTGTAATGCTTATAAGCTTGAAGGGCACAATTAACTTCCTGTTCACTTGTTACATTTATAAAGCAAAGGTTATGTACAAATTGTATGACTGATAAACTATAATTTAAAGACTAACTACAAACATTTCTAGGACAGCTAATTCCTGAGATAACATCAAGTATCTTTCTTAATGTTATCATCTTCATAAATGTTTTATCTAGTCTTTTCTTTAAAGAAAATATTTTTTGAGGGAGGGATTTCCCATCTTAAAACTTTATCTCATGATATAGAAAGTAAAAGTGTACTTCACTGTTAAGGACAAGAGAATGGTAGAAGAATGAAGTAGTTTTTACCCCAATGACTCTCATCACGCCCTCAACAGCTGCAAAGAGAAAGTAGAGAATGCCCAGTCCAATCACCCGATGCATGACAGTTCCTAAACGAGGCCTGCAGTGAGGAAGAGGAAACAAAAAGAAGACACACAGCATGAGTACGCACCATGGACCTAAATGTAAGAAGCCGCACTCTTTCCAATATCAGACAAGACCTTATCTAATCAAATCAGCCTTACAATGCTTCAGGAAAACCACATACTTTTTTGAAAGGCAGGCTGTGTATCCATTTATCTAGGACCCAGGGCTGTGGAGATTTCACTGAAGCAACATGCAGAGGCTGCATAAATGGCAAAGTATTTGATTGCTGCAATTTATGCACTATAATTAACATACTAGTTGGCTGCTGACTCCCAGAAATCTTGTGTATCAGAGCAAAATCATTCAACAGGGTTTCAAGTGACTGCTTTTGTCAGAAGTAGAGAGCCAGATGATGTTTTTTCTGATGAGCCCCGGGTGGGCTTACACTGCTCACCTTTTGGTGACCAGCTCAATGATTAGCTGTTTTCACCATCCAGGAACTATTTCACATACACCAGGCTCTACTTGTTTGGACTAGAAGAGTGGACTGATGATAAGCTACTAGAAGTTAGTTCTTTCACTAACAGCCACTCAATAAAGCCCTGGTGAAGCAGTGGTTAAGCACCTGACTGCTAACCAAAAGGTCAGTTTGCAGTTCTGTAGACAGTGACAGAAGTAGTCAGTCTTCTGTTTTACAGGCCCAATGTGGGTTTGAATTGACTCTAACAGCAGTGAGTTCAGCTTTTGGGCTTTTTTGGAAGATACCTGCTGAAACTGAAGAGGACCTGAAGCGCCTGCTGGAGAGGGTCAAGGACTGCAGCCTACAATATGGATTGAGGCTCAATGTCAAGAAGACAAAGATTCTCACCGCTGGAACAACTGGCAGCATCAGGATGGATGGTGAAGAGATTGAGATTGTACACAGCTTTAGTTTGCTTGGCTCCACAGTCAACAGTCTTGGCACCAGCAACCAGGAAATTAAAGGGTGCATTGCCATGGGAAAGTCTGCTGTTAGGGACCTCTCCAAAGTACTGAAGAGCAATGGTGTCTCTCTGGATAATAAGGTGCGTCTGATACAGGCCATGGTCTTCGCAATCACTTGTTATGCATCAGAGAGTTGGACAATGACCAAGGAGAATAGAAGAAGAACTGATGCCTTTGAGCTGTGGTGCTGGAGAAGAGTATTGAGAATACCATGGACTGCTAGGAAAACAAACAGATTTGTCCTGGAAAGGGTTAAACCGGGTGGCTCCTTGGAGGCAAGGATTCTGAGGCTCCGTCTAACATACTTTGGACATGTTGTGAGGAGAGACCGGTCCTTGGAGAAGGACATCATGCTTGGGAGGGTGGAGGGACAGCTCAGGAGGGGGAAGGCCCTCTATGAGGTGGATTGATTCAGTGACTGGGATAATCAGGATGGGAGTGTCAGAGACAGTGCGATTGGCACAGGACAGAGCAGAGTTTAGGGCTGTTGTACATAGGGTCGCTATGAGTTGCAAGCGACTCGACGGCACATAACAACAACAACAACTCTATTTCTTATTCTTTCACAAACATAAATTAGAAGTCCTGATATCTGAAACCAGACGAGGGCCCCAGTGGTTACAAGTCCCCAGAACAGACCTGTCAGAGGCCTGAGTCTGGGCAGCCCCAATGCTGGAAGCCAAGAGGACGAAGATGATCAACAGACTGGGCAGAAGCCACAGCCGATGAGGAAGAGGATAAAAGAAAGCAAAAACGCCTGCAAAGAAAGCCTACACAGTGTTCCAGGAGTGGTGATGCAGGCAGGGTACTTGGATCAGGCAAGGAGTGGTCCTAGGGACCCTGAGAAGGCTGTGTCAATGGAGGAACTGGCCAAAGCTTCACTATAGTGTGCTTGAAGACAGGGGAAGTTGAGTACAGAAGCTTATTTGAAACATTATGCCACAAGTGGGTGGCCAGAAGTGAGATAAAAGCAGAGAACGGCTGTATGGGTTTAATAGAAGACCTTTTTGAAGATGTAACAATAAAAGCACATAGAGGGGAATGATCCTTCAGAGAAGAGAGAGAAGATGGAGGAGAAAGAACTGACCACTAGTGCAGCTTCTCTGACACATGAGAAGTAACAGGAGTGAGGGCACAGAGATAGGCAGGACTTGGCCACAAATAAGGAGCAGCCATGTCTTCTGAAAGCAGAAAAACACTATGTAAATGGTTCAGACACAGGGAGATGGATTTGACAACAAAAATACACTGAGATTCTCTTCTAAAGGCTTCGATCATTACAGAAAAGAACTAAGGTCAGCTGAGAGGAATGGGGGCAGGGTATTGGGTCTTGGAAGAGAGAAAAGAAGGGATAATATGGTCCTCTACAGTGTGGGAAGGTGAGATAATAAGCCGTGAACGGTCAGCAGCTCGAAGGGTATTATTTGAAATCGATGATCACGAATTTAAAATGAGTCTATGCAATGTGGCTGGCTGTCGTTCTTGTGCCAATTCTATGAGTTAAATGTGGGTCTGAAGCAGGTGGAAAGCTAGATTTATCAATGTTAGGACAATAAAGAGAAAGGTGAGGACCTGAGTGTGCTTACAAGGATTATGCTATCCTGATAAACCACAGAAGTCTAAGCCAAAGGCAGAATATAAGACATGAGTGATGTGTTAGGCTCAATGACCAAAAGTCAAAGAACATCTGAAGCTGAACTTTTAAAGTAAATTGGAAGCAGGAGTGGCATTCACTTCCTAAACAACATGCCTTTAGAAACTCTATGAACTTTGAGAAATGATAGTTATAGAAAGGCTTCAGGTGTTTTCTTCATAGGATTGCTATGAGTCGTGCTCGACTTGACGGCAATCAACAACAACAACAACAAATGGACAAGATAGGTGATAGCTATAGATTGCTTAAAATGTAATTATCTAGAGATTACAGTTATATCCATTATTAAGGTCTAGAAAATGACCAGGGAAATCAGTAGCTGAGACCAGATAAGATCAGTACATATGAGGAAGTCAGAGCAGGTTACTCTCAAAGGATCACCTCCAAGGACAACACAATCTTTGAGAATTCTGACAACTGAAGTGTTGGGGACAAAGGTGGTGAAGCAAATGCAGAGGGAGTGAAGGATAAAGGAAGAAATGCTCAAGCTGATCTACACTTAGATGTAGCAGGAATTCCTGCCAGACAATCTGAGTTTCTGGGAATCAGAAAGTTTTAGAGAAGAAGGTACAATAGTCTACAAAAAGCAATGAGAATAAAAGGGGTAAGACCCCTCACATTCAAGGCCCTGGGTTCACAGATGTGTGAGGTGAGATTTGGCGAGAAAGTCAAAGGAAATAGTTTCTCTTTCTCATCAAAGTCCCATTTCAATCAGATTTGTTTTTTATCTTTTTTTTTGTTTGTTTTATTAATTTTTGTGTGTGTACCGTCAAATTGGATCTGACTGGTACAGGAGGAGATTGACCCTCCTTCTCCAGCAAAGCATCTGGTGGATTCGAACTCTGTCCCTCTTGGTTTGTAGTGCAGCTTCTTGCCAGTAGGCCACCAGAGCTCCCTTCATTTCAATCAGATTTTTCTGTGTTTATGTCTACTCCCTGTTTCTCACAGCAATCAAATACAGGCTTAACTGTATGCTTTGAGACAGGAAAGAATTTGTCTTTCAAGAATCATTTTTTATTATCCTTACCATTCATTCAGGATATTATCAAATAGCCAGTAAAAAAAAATAATTCTTTATAAACATGTTTTAAAAGATTTGTATTATCTATGGAATCTGTATTCGATACTGAGAGTTTCTGACTCAACAGTGTTAATAATGCAGGGTGATTGAATCACAAGCAAAGACTTATGACCTTTCCCAGGCACACTAACACTTACTTCACAATGCCGTAACCCAAGCTCACAATGATGACAAGGAGACGAGCCAATGTCCTCTTAATTGCAGAAATCAATTCAGCAAATATCAGTAAGCTTTGAGCTGAGAAGAGAACGAGAAATCATTCACTATGTGCACATTCAGAGGCAGTCACCTTGGTTCTGGACATGTGCTGTTTATAATTACATTCCAACATCATATTAATCAGCTATATGTGACTGGAAAGCCCTCTTGATCCAGTCACTGCAGGAACACCACAGGGAAGGAGGAAATCCCTATCTCCTGAAGAGTTCCTCCATTTTACCAACGGCTCCACTGGACACAGATTTCTAATTTCAACCTGAAATCTGCATCGCCGAACTTTTCTCTATTCTTGTCCTTCCCTGTGATGGCACACAAAAATCAGAAAGGCCCCGTCAAATGACTTGAAGACAGATCTGGAGCTAAGTGGGAGGAAGAGGCTTGAAGGACGGAGGTCGACTCATGGTGCTATTCCTTAGGGGAAACCATGAAAGAGCGGCCGACTTGGGGAAAGTGAGCCAAGTGGAAGGCACAAAAGCTGAATGGTATTTCTGCCACAGGGAGACTGAGAAGTGTGTGGGGCACTGAGAAGATGTGTAGCAGGTGACTGGACAGGAGAGAACTCTTTAACAAGAAGTAACATGACAGGCTTTCCAAGACAGGACACATGCTTATCAGGATGTTGCTTACTGGTCTAGCTGTTTAAACCTGAATTTTTTATGTGGAGCTGCAGTCCAAAACTAAGAAGTGAGTTTGTCAGCATCTATTCTTACTGGACCTGCTCTCCACACTCCACTGTGTAAAAAAGGATGGATGGGCGTTATTAATTCTTTGTGAGAATGAAAGAAAGCTGGAGAAGACACAAAGTTATGTGCATCATCTGTCCTAGAACCACTGAATGTACTCCCAGTGACTAAATGTCTTTTCTTTTTCCAAAGAAAGAAGAAAGATGATGGAGGAAAAATGGGTATCTGTAACATAACACTCCCCACCCTTTCATCTCTTCATTCCCTCAAAACACTCAAACCACACCCACAGTCAACTATTCTTTCAACTCACAGGGGTCTGCCATCAGGTTTCCTAAGCTGTCATCTCAAGGACGAGGGACAATCTCATCTTTCTCTCTCAGAGACTGGTGGGTTTAAACTGCTGACCTAACTACCAGTTAAAAGCCCTATTATACCCCCAGGCTCTCGTCCCAAGTCACTCTTACCATACTCCAGCTCACAAATGATAGGAGTCTATTGGACACTAATGTATTTAAGAGACAGTAATAACTTACTTGACAGTCCAGTGCTATTGATGTTTTGGTATTCAGAATAAAATACTGCTTTCTCAATCATTCCCAGGAAAATAACAGCTGCAATCCAGAACTGGATTCTTAATATATCTTTCCAATAACACGCAGACCACATTAGCCAGAGTACACCATATAATATATAAACAATACACATCACCATGTAAAACTGTTGGAAGAGAAACAATTTGGTCAGTTAAGGTTCCAGTTTGTAAGCCTTCATGTTCCAATCACAGAACCAAGAACTGAGGGTATGTCAAAGCACTAGCTACTCAAGGAGTACCACCACCAATATCTTAAAACGTAAGATTTTTCCAAAATTCATTTTAAAGAAGGAAAAATACTCACAATCAGTAGAGGCCAATCTGAAGCAGAAATATATCCATGAGGCCCCATCATAGAAAGGGAAACTAGAGAAGGGAAGAGGGGCACAAGGAGGAAGAAAAGAGTTAATGAAAAATCAATCTTAAGTTTTTAATGTAAGCTAATTTAAGAGCAGGCTCTTTAACATAAACCAAGCTAATAAATTAGAATTTTACGTAGCATGCACGAGCTATTGAGCTATTTGATTATATAATCTTACCAAGATACCTTCACTTGTGAAAGGCTATAGAAATCTGTTCCAAATTTGATCTCACACAAAAAAAGCAACACCATAACGGCTACCAAAGTAGGCCCTAAACTGGACCCTTGCTGACACACTGACATGAAATTTCTATCATCTTTAATGTAATGGGATAAATTACTGAACTCAAGCATGTAGGCTGGGTTGTTGTACAAGATAGCAACACTGAACACAGGTTGCCAACTACAGTGAGGACGTGTTGGCCTCAACAAGCGTTCCCATTACTAACTGTTGTTAAATGCTGTCAAGTAGACGACCACTTATAGGAACTCTATGAACAACAGATCTGAACCTTGCCCGAGCACCCTCTCCTGCACTATCATCACTGATATTCGCCAGTTCACTGTGTCAAACCATTTTGTTAAGTCTATTCTCTTTCTCTGACCTTCACCTTTCCTAGAATGAGGTCTTTCCTCAAAGTCTGGTCCCTCCTAACAACATGCACTAAGTATATGAGATGAAGCTTCACCATTCTTGCCTCTGAGGAACACCCTGGTTGCACTTCCTCCAAGACAGAATTTTGTTTGTTCTTTTGGCAGTCCACAGGATATTCAGTATTCTTCTCCAACACCACAACGTAAAGGCATCAAGTCCTCTCATTCTTATTCATGGTCCAACTTCCAGATGCACAGGAGGCAATTAATTAAAAATACCATGGCTGGATCAGGTGCATTCTATGTTTTTAAACTGACACTGTTGCTCAGAGGCACTTTGGAGAGGTCCTTAACAACAGATTATCTCAATATGATACATCTTGATTTCTTAACTGCTTGTTACCATGGAATAAAAGGCAACATCATACTCTAAGATTGAAGCTGTCAATAACACCAAGGGTAATTGTTGTTAAATGCCACTTAGTTGAGCATGACTCAAAGTGACTCCCTGAACAAAAGATGTGAACCCTGTACTATAATTATTGTCATTTCTCTGTTCAGAGTTTCCAGAAGCCTGAGGTTTAGGAAGTGGATGCCAATCCTGCATGAAGTTGTCAATGTTTTCATTTTATTTGGGTCCACTATCAACACCCAAAGTAATAGCAGTGAAGAAATAAAAAGGCATGTTGCACTAGGAATGTCCTGCATGAAGTTGTCAATGTTTTCATTTTATTTGGGTCCACTATCAACACCCAAAGTAATAGCAGTGAAGAAATAAAAAGGCATGTTGCACTAGGAATGTCTACTGTCAAGGACCTCAAAATGCTAAAGATGTCAGTTAACTGACTTGAGGTACACTTGATCCAAGCCATGGCATCTTCAATTGTTTCCTATGCATTTGAAAGTTGGACAATGAATTACAGACAAAGAATCAATACTTTGAATCATGTCTGTAACAATGGGCCCATGCATATCTGAGATTGTGAGGATGGTACAGGAAGATTCAGGTCTGTTGTTCATATAGTCACTATGAGTCTTAGTAGACTTGATGATACCTAACAATAAGCAACTATGGCTCTAGATTGTGGATCCAAGTAAAATTAAATCCTTGACAACTTTAAGTCTTTTCTCCATCTATTATGATGCTGCCTAAAGTCCAATGGTGAGGATTTTTGTTTTCTTGATTTTGAGATATAGTTCATATTGAAGGCTGCAGTCTTTGATCTTCTGCAACAAGTGTTTCAAGTCCTCTTTCTGTAAGCAAGGCCGTGTCCTCTGCATAATGTAACTTATTATTGAGTCTTCCTCCAATCCTGATGCCACAGTCTTCTTCAAGTAGCCCAGGTTCTCGGATGATCTGTTCAGAATACAGATTGAATAGGTATAGAGAGAAGATAGAACCTTGACACATATTTTTCCTGATTTTAAACCATGCAGTGTTCCCTTGTTCTGTTCAGACAATTACTTCTTGATCTAAGTATAGGGTTTTTATGAGCATAATACAATGTTCTGAGATTTGCATTCTTCTCAATGCTTTCCACACAATCAAATGTCTTTGAACAGTTGATAAAACATAAGTAAACCTGTCTCGTATTCTCTGCTTTCAGCCAAGATCCATCTGACAACTGCAATGACACCCACTATTTCATAATCAGCTTGGATTTCTGGCAGTTCAACACAATTCAAAGGTGTCAGCACTTCTCCTGTCATCCTTATTCACTATTCAACCTGTACTGTCAATGTACTGAGCCAATCATTTTTTAATAGTTGGTAAGATTTTACATGCATGGGTATTAACATTATTTATGTGATGCTCATGAGTTATTAACAGGCAGGAACTTAAAACTGCCTGCTGAGGTCCAAGAGAGAGACTGCATGCCTGTAAAGCAGATGCAGGTCAGGTAAGGGTACACATCCTTCCATCTGCATGATCTGACCCAGGCCAGCCCTCTCATCTCAGATGCCAGCTGGTGGAGGAAGGCCTACTCCACATAGCCTAAGGCAGCAACTCACAAGGATGCCTGCCCAGGCCTACGCAACCCCAGCTCTGGGCCTCCTCTGCAGCAATGCCTATCTGGCCTTGGTGTTCTCAACCTCTCCATAGACTGGACCCTGCTCAGAGGCAAAGGCTGGCTTCACATCTGTGTCTCTAGTGGTGAATCAAAGCAATTTGCAAATCCCCAGGATTGTCACATGCTGTGTGCTCACTGTCCAGTGGAATCCCAACCTGAAAAACAGGACCTAATGCAATTTTAGGTCACATGAAAAATGTTTATTCAGAGCTCACCTGTGCATTAGGCACTAAGAAACTTTTTGTAGTGAGGCAGTGGATTCTGCCTCATCCATTGAGAGTAGGGGAAGGCAGAGACATTGGGTACAGTTGACAGACAGACTACTTCTATTCCTGGGCTGCTGAAAATAATATTAATATATTTTTTTTTTGCTGAGGACAGCGTACTTTATTGATGGTACATGAGAAGGTGGGCTCTCTAAGCCCCTCCACTTTCTCAGGGGGACTGGATGGAAACTGAATCAAGGATGTGAGCTTCTCAGTGTCAGAGGGATTGAGTTGGAACAAAATGTCCTCAGCAGCTGAGAGTCTCTCTCTCCCCTAGTGCTATTGCTGAGGCTGGTGGATAAATGGCTCTTATTCTTTGGAGGCCATGTGAACCACCAGGTCAACCACCAGTTGCTGTAGCCAAATTCACTGCCTTACTAGGAAGAGTTTGACAAAGTGGTCATTCAGGCAACACCAGCCCCAGCATCAAAGGTGGAAGAGTGGACGACACTGTTAAAGTCACAGGAGACAACACGGTCTTCAGTGTATCCCCAGGATACCCCTGAGGGGCTCTTCTGATGCCTGCTTTACTACTTTCTTGATGTCATCATATTTGGCAGCTTTCTCTAGATGGCAGGTCTGATCCACAACTGACACACTGGGAATGGCAACACAGAAAGCAATGCCAGTAAGTTTCCCATTCAGCTCAGGGATGACCTTGCCCATGACCTCGGCAGTGCCAGTGGATGCAGGGATGATGTTCTGGGCAGCTCCACAGCCACCACGCAACAGCTTTCCAGCGGGGCACATCCACAGTCTTCTGGGTGACAGTGATGGAACGGACTGTGGTCATGAGTCCCTCTACAATGCCAATGTTGTCCTGGATGACCTTGGCTAGGAAGGTCCCAGCAGCTGGGGGTGCAGGAGGCCTTGCTGACAATCTTGAGAGTTGTCATACTTCTCATGGTTCACGATCATCACAAACATGGGCATCAGCAGAAGGAGCAGAGATGCTTACCCATTTGACACCACCCTTCAAATGAGCCCCAAGCTTCCCCAAGGGTGTGAAGACACCAGAAAACTCCATAACATACTCAGCACCAGCATCATCCCACTTGATGTTGGTGGGATCTTGCTCCTAGAGGATAGTGATGGCTTTTCAAATGATGACAAGCTTCCCATTCTCAGCCTTGACAATGCCGCTGAACTTGTCATAGGTGGAATCATAATGGAACATACAGACTATGTATTCGAGGTAAATGACAGGATTACTAATGGCAACACCATCGACTTTTCTAGAGTTAAAAGCACACCTGATTACCAAGCATCCAATGAAGTCAAATCCATTCACTCTGACCTTCACCATCATGTCTCAGGGATGCAGCTGAGGCTTCACAAGAAGAGAGGAATGTCGATCGAAGAGAAGCAGAGAGCCAGAAAGAATTATTTTTCATAATATTTTAAATAACTGATGATGATCAATTTCATGATATACTCCCACCAACAGTGAATAAGGGTTCCAGTTTCTCCACAACCTCGCCAGCATTTATTGCTTGCTGTTCTGTTAAATTTTGCTATTTTGACTGGGGTGAGATGATATCTCATAGTT
>NW_006400197.1:294280-295247 GCF_000299155.1 Elephantulus edwardii | reverse complement strand
AAAAAAAAAAAAAGAAGGTGAGAAAGGCAGAAACTAGTGTTAAAGGGAAAGGTCAGACAAGGTAGACAAAAGCAGCTGAAACTTGTGTTCCTCCGGTCAAGGTCAAGAATCATCAAAACCCCAGAACCCTGCAGCTGAGAGTGAGACCTGACATAAAACAGAGCTCACCTTGGGACTGCTATCCCATGGAACCAGAGCTAGGAACCTTGGTCCAAGAGTGTTGTGGGGAGATGCCATGACTGGCAGGACTGTGAGTTTTGCAACACCGTCCTTAAGCTGCAAGGCTGAGATGCCTGTGAGCACATTTCAGAAGCTGTCCTGACTGAATGACTGTATCCTGCTGCTAACCTGAACTGTTGCCTTTTGACTTCCGTAATACACACTATTACTGTGGGGGGAACGGGAGGAAACCCCAAAACAAGACAAGAACCAAAAAAGCTTGGAAGGAGAATGTCAGCTCTCCATAGTCTTGACATACTTGGTAAAGACTCTCCAAAGCAACACCATATTATTGGTAACATCAAGAACAATGGACCAGAGTGGGAAGCACCCACCATATTTTGAAATTCTGAGACATCATACCGTCGGCCCAGACTCAAGTCCTGAAGCATACCCAAATGAGGGAGGGAACCAGCAATATTAACCCAAAGTCCTAGTGGCATTGGTCCCCTCCACAGCTTTCTTTATATTGGAGGGTAACCCGTTCCTCCATCTGGAGTGTATCTTTCCTAATAAAAGTGTCTTTAATGCACACCCATGTTTATTGCAGCTTTGTTCACAAAAGCAAGGAGTTGGAAACAACCTAAGTGCCCATCAACAAACAAATGGAAAAAGAAGCTGTGGTATATTCACACAATGGAATACTGCATTGAAAAAACAAGGAACTCATGCAATATTATTAAAAATGGGTGACCCTGGAGGACATTATGCTGAGTGAAGTATCTCAGTCACAAAAGGACAAATACTG
>NW_006400197.1:259528-287020 GCF_000299155.1 Elephantulus edwardii | reverse complement strand
CGGTCAACACTCTTGGTAACAGCAGCCAGGAAATCAAGAGACGAATTGCACTGGGAAAGTCGGCTGTGAGGGACCTCTCAAGAGTACTGAAGAGCAACGATGTCAGACTGGAGACTAAGGTGCGCCTGATCCGGGCTATAGTCTTCACAATTTCGTGCCATGCAATGGAGAGTTGGACAGTGACTAGGGTTGATAGAAAGAGAATTGATGCCTTTGAGCTGTGGTGCTTGAGAAGAGTGTTGACTATACCATGGACTGCTAGGAGAACAAATAGGTTTGTCCTGGAGAGGGTGAAGCCAGAATGTTCCTGGAGTCAAGGATTCGGAAGCTTTGTCTGACATATTTTGGGCATGTTGCAAGGAGGGACTGGTCCTTGGAGAGGGACATCATGTTTGGCAGAGTGGAGGGGCGGCGAAGGAGAGGAAGACCTTTGATGAGATGGATCGATTCTGTGACTAGAGAGGTAGGAATAAGTGTGTTTGAGATGGCTAGCTTGGCACAGGATAGAAGAGCTTATAGAGCTCTTGTACATAGGGTCGCTATGAGTTGCAAGCGACTCGATGGCACATAACAACAACAATAAGTAGTACGACGAACGTATGTGTGACGGAGCTTTTATAAATTTGGTGGTCTAGTGTTAAGGAAATGTTCTGCCAACCCAAAGGTACAGGGTTTGAATCCACCAGCTGCTCCACAGAAAAAAGATAAACAGTCTCCTTCAATGCAACTTACTGCCTCTGAAAATCCACTGCAGGGGTCAACTAAGAGTCAGTTCCAACTCCATACGTACACAGTAACAACATATAGATACATAAAAAAATGTACAGGAACACAGTGAACTTTGCTTACTGCATTTCCAACATACTGTAATTTTTATAGACTAAAGCTTTGTGGCAACCTCCCTTCCTTCAAGTCTATCAGCACCTTTTTTCCAATGGTATGTCTTACTTTGTATTTGTGTAACACACTGGTAATTTCACAACATTGCAAATTTTGTCACAACACTATTGTATACTAACAGAGTACAGTCCAACGTAAATATGACTTTTATTAACATTAACTTGTGCTTTTATGGAGAGACAAAATGACTCACTGTTGATCCTTCTTGGTTTGAAACATTTCTGTTATTTGACATTAGTTCTTTATTCTGGGGAAAAAGAATAAAACAGTTCCAGTTTATAGTGTTGCACTGATAAAAAGGAAAACGATTTTAACAATTAAAAATTTCAATAATTAAAAATGTATTAAAGGGAATAAAGAAAGTTGAACATAAAGAGTACAAATCTTACTCTGCCCTAACAATGAGCAACAAAATCCTGCTTATTAAGATAATTTCCTTGAGCAAAGTAGTGCTACCTTTGGTGGGAAGGGTGTTAGGGAGTAAAAGGGAGCAGAGGGGTGCGTCTCTGGGGCACAAATATGTTGTTTTAAGCAGTGTTCATGCAGGTATGAGTTTTTGAGCTGTACATTTGTGTGATAGGATCTCTTCTGTATGCTTATTACACTTTAACACAAATTTTGTAAAGGACTTTCCACTACTTACTAAAGCTCTATTTTCATTTCAGGATTTACTGAAGAACAAAAATAAATTAGTATGACTTCATAGTCAGGTTCACAGGGTTGCTGTGCATCATAATCAACTCAATGATATAATCACAACACAGCTAAGGATGATAGCTATTAAAATTTTTCAAGGTAGCTATCCAAATATTGTTTCTAAATGTGATTAAAAATGAGAACAAGAAAGATGTACTATTTTATAACTATTTTTCTGTGAACAAAGCACTGTAAGTTCTTTTAAATTCTCCTATGTAATAACACATTGATGCACCATGATTTAATCATTCTATATTTTTAAACTGTGGTTATTTGAAAGCGTAAGACTATAGGTAATCCTTACACCTACAATCTTAGTACTACCTTTTAAAATAGTAGCATCTATTAACTAAATACAATAAGCAAGAAGCATGAAGCTAACAAAAATTATACAAACTTGTAAAAACATAGTTATAGATTTTACTGAAAGACAAAAATGAAGAGATTATAATTTCTCTGGGATGGTTTGATATTATAAAGGTAAAAGTCTCCAAATCACGGCATAAATGTAAAAGAATTCCTATTAGAATTTCAAAGGATTTTTTAACATAATAAAAATATCAATACTAATGAAGTAACTGGTCATCTTGACTATAGAGCAACTGTATAGGAATGGTGTGAGCAAAACGCTGAGGGAGTGGATAGAAAAATGACAGATGTGTTAGAGAGCATAAAAAGTCAATATGATTTGTAAAGCTTCACTCAACTTTTACAAAAACGAAGAAAGAATAAAAAAATTGAAAAGGGAAGGATGTATTAGTGATGTTGTTGTTGTTATGTGCCGTCGAGTCGTTTGCGACCCTACGTACAACAGCCCTAAACTCTGCTCTATCCTGTGCCAATCGCATTGCCTCTGACACACCCATCCCGATAACTCCAGTCACTGAATCAATCCACCTCACAGAGGGTCTTCCCCACATCTTAAATAAACAAGGTATTGATATTTTACTTCCATATGATTACACAAACACATGACAAACTAAACTCAATGAAGTTACATTTTTAAATTAAGCATCCCAAAAGAATTTACCTTGATTTGCATTCATTAGGAATAAGATAAACATGGCAAGGCAGATACTCACAGTTAATGAAGGAAACAACTGTATATCACTGTTGCAATCTAAGTTTTCAGATTTTGTTGTCCAACAGTCAATATTCTTGAAATAATGATCACAGAAGTCTTCATCAGCATGGAGTTCATGGTTTTTTACCAGCTCCTAACCAAAGGAAAAATCTATGTTACGATTTATTCCTATAACTCTTATCTAAAAAGATAAACAAAATTTAAAATATTTGTGATGGTCAATATTGTGTTTCAGTGTGACCATCACCCTCAAACAAGGTAACTATCTTGTGTGCTAAGAATCTAAGCTCTGTGATGTTAATAAGGCAGGATTAGAAGCAGATCAGATCAATAGATATGATCCATCTTATCTGATTTAAGAGGTCTTCTCAGCAGTGTAGGCTACTTGGTATCACCATATTAATCTATTTCACTGAGGGTAAAAATCCTCACCACTGGACCAACAAGGAACTTTACAATGAATGGAGAAAAGACTGAAGTTGTTAAAGAATTCATTTTACCTAGATGCACAATCAATACCCAGGGTAATAGCAGTCAAGAAATCAAAAGACATGTTGCATTGGGAAAAAGTGCTAGAGAGAGCAAGGTTGTCACTTTAAAGACTAAGGTATGTCTCATTCAAGCTATGGTCTTTTCAATTACGTCCTATGCCTCTAAAAGTTGGACAATGAATAAAGTGCAGTTTTACTTGCTCCTGTAGTCACTGTAATTTGGAATGTACTCTGGTGGTCTAGTGGGCAAGGAGTAGTGCTGTCAACCCAAAGGTGGGAGGGCAGAGTCCACCAGCTGCTCCACAGGAGAAAGATGGGCAAACCTTGTGATTTACTAGCTTTGAAAGCCTGCTAGAGGCTCAGCTAGAGTTGATTTTAACTTTTCAGCGATAAGCAACAAGATGAAAATAGCTTTTGCTATGATGGGAGAAGACAAAAATAACAGAGAATCTAAAGAGAAAAGGTCCCAAGTAATTGTCAAGAGAATATCTTAAGCCCCAACAGGCTCAGAGTGAGGATCTAGCACAGGCCCTGTGCGGAAGCAGCCACAGGCTGGAGTGTCAGGGCAGAAGGAGGCTGACACAATTTTTTCCTCTTGCATGCACATCACTGTTTTTTGTCTTCCTTTATTCTTTCCCTTTCTCTTGGAAACCAACTTATATTCACTATATATACCTGGACTAAATTTTTTAATGTACCCTATTGCTCATTTCTGAAATAAAGTGAAGTTCATTTTGATTTGTTTTCAAAATGGCTTGATTTTTAATTGGAGGTGACCCACAGTCCCTTTGTGTCATTCATCTGTCAGTCTGTTGTACTTTGGTGGTTCGTAACTCCAGTTCTGGAAGCCATGCCACCAGGATTTTGATACTGATCAAACACAATCAACATGCATGGGAAACTACCTGGTAACTGAAATGCAAAAGTTAGAAACAAAGACTGTTGTTTTAGGGAGCACTGGTGGCCTAGTGGAAAGGAAATTCCCTGCTGACACAAAGACACAAGGTCTGAATCCACCAGTTACTCACTTAGTGACTTACTTACTTCCAGCTCATGAAATTCATTGCGACAAATATGGTGCTTCAAATGCCACTGTATGGTAAACTTCACAGGCCCAGAGCAACTGAATGACTTGACTGTTTAGAAAAAAAACAACAAACCCAAAGTCTCATTTTACATTAATAGTAAATATACTCTAGGATAAAGATTTCAAGAATATAATTTAGATAAACTATTTTCAAGTAATATTAAGATACTATCTACTTTCTCCAAAAATTCATTGCAGAAACTCTTTAAGTCATCAGAATTAACAGAAAGTTGATGAATGGTATTCTTTTTATCCATGTATTGAGGCCAATGTTAAAATTAACTAAACCTAATCCCTGAGTTCTGAGTTGTTTCTGCCTCAAAACAACATACTAGAACAGAGAACTGCTTGACATATTTCCCAGAGCTTTACAGCATAGACTACCTGAGTGTTCTTCATTGGAGCAGCTGGTGGATTTGAACCACGCAACTTCTGGTTAGTAGTCCAATGTTCAGTCTACTGTCTTATCAGACATTCTAAAATCAACTAAAGAGTAACTTGATGTACTGACCCATGCTTGTTTTTCACTAAAATGTTCATTCAAGAAATGGCGAGGTCTTCTGCATGGCAGGATTTGATGCCACTGAATGTAAGAACCACCCTTGTCTGTGACAATATAAGGTGGGAAAAGGGTTGAGAAGGAAACAGGTACTTTCACTAGAACATGAGCTATGACGGGAGCTGAGATAGGATCTGAGACAGCCTTAGAGGTGCTATCTATCATTGATGTATCAAAGAAAATCAAAACATTGCTGGAATTGGTAAACATTACTTACTGGGTTCAATTAAAAAGTAAGCAATTAAATTATCTGTAATATGTGTAGGAATAAAGTACAATGGCACAAAGAATAGGAATGAGAAAAGCATACTGCTGTAAGGTTCATATGTGTGATACTTTGTTAGTCACATATAATAACCTTCTATCAATTCTGAGGGAGCTCTAGTAGCCTAATGAGTAAAGAGCTGGGACGTCAACACAAAGGCAGGCAGTTTGAATTCACCAGCCACTCCATGGTAGGATAGGAAATCTCTCGCGCAATTTACAGACTGAAAACCCACTTAAGGGTCGGCTATGCGCTGGTTCTCATTCAAGAGCACAAAAACAACAGCGTAATTCTGATGGTGGATACATGATCTCCTGTGTATGGGAGAACTGTGCTCCACAGGTTTTCCATGGCTGACTGCTGGGCTCAGAGATAATCAGGCTTTCTTTCAAGGCATCTCTGGTGGAACCACCCTTACCTGGGTGCATTAACTCTTTGCCATCACCCAGCAGCTTCTATGCATGTAAAGAACTAGGAGAAGATCTGAAGGGAGACTTAGGTGTTGTGGGGTTTAGAACTAACAAAAATTGCATCTTTGTTCTTGATTCCTGGTTCACTGGAACATGACTAACTGAAATACAATCATATCAAAAGGGAGCATATAACCAGAATCATGGGTGCTGAAGAAAGTAGTTCAAACTTCACTGAAGGCATGGGCAGGAAACAAGGTTCTTGGAGTTAATAAGTAACAATTGTTATGTTCATGTCACTGTCTCACTTCCTGTCTACCATTAAGCTGATCTCATGCCTGTGTATTGATTTTTAAAGACAAAATTCTGCATTTGTGACCCACAGGCCTTTATTTTCCCCTGTACTAGTCTAAGGGTTTTGTAAATGTCCAATTTGTCTATACTTGGAGAAATTAATTCATTAATCAAATGCCCATTTTTTCCCCACCCACTTTAGACTTCCTCATACTAAGAACATCCTGATCACCACTGAATCTGATACCTCAGAGCTGCTCTGAACCACCTCTGCTTTCTAGCTGATAGCTGGTCTGCTTCCTTCAGCAAAGGCTCATTATGTAGTACTAGACAGGCCTGGAGAGCACAGCAGGCCCCAAAGCACCACCTTGGAGCCTGGGTAAGCCAATCTGTTAGGTACTTATTTTGTTAGAGTAAAGGCAAACTGCTCTTTACCCTTAACCTTAAGTCTGGCAAACGACTGTCTAGGTCAAATTGCTGGAAACAATAACAAATGGTGAATATAATAGAGTATATCTTAAAACCCACTTCTGGTAAGCCAATTGCAACTCCCATCGTATCAACCCTATAGGCAGAAATGCCTACAGGGCTTCTGAGCCTGTACTCTTTACAAAAGTATAAGTAGACTGCCATGTTGTTCTCCTTTGGGGAAACTGGCAGGTCTAAACAGCTGACCTTTTTGTTACAAGTATTTGACAATGGCTACCAACTCTCCTATGAATCATCCGAGATCCATTAAAAACACTGGAAAATCTCAAGCTCACGATGCAGTAGCCTCCCTAAATGAGCTTTTCCATAGAAAAGTCAGTTCCAACCTAGCAAATATTTTCACTTTCACAAATCCTTAAAACACTAACTGAAATGAGACTGTCTAGCAATTTTTATTTCATACAATGTTGCTGTTATTGTTAGATGTCACTGAGTCAATTCATAAAATCATGTACATTTAGAATATTGGGTGCATAACATTATTATAGGTAGCTCTAGTGGCCAAGTGGTAAGAATCTGCACTGCAATTCCAAAAGTACATGGTTCTAATCTACCAGATGCTCTAAAGGAGAAATATGGGCAACCTCCTCTCATGCAATTTACCACCTCTAAAAACCTGCTGGAGAGTAAGCAATAGGGTCTGTTCTCACTTGATGGCAAACAACAACAATATAATAATTACAATAAGTCATGTTTATAAAATATTCACAAATATTCATAAAAGGAATTATTTCATTTTAAAACCTGAGGTTCATAGTCACATTTCACAAAGGTAAATTATTTTTTATAAAGTTGACTATTGCAGACTTTAATTATGATTTTTATGGACTGATTCATATTATATTTTCTGAGACAGGATTAGGAAAATCCACTCTTGCAAATAACCAAGCCTTAACTGAAATAAAAAATAACCCTGGAATGTTAAAATCACTTAAAGACAAACATCTCCAAAGTTTATTATTTATAACATACATAATATTATACACAATACGGCATATAACCGTAGTTCATACTAAATTAATATAAAATACTACTAGTTTACAAAAGACTTTGTGAGCTCTAGTGGCTGAGCGGTTATAAACTGCTATATAGGGAGCTCTAGTGGTCTAAGGGTTAAAAAGCTGTGGTGCCAACCCAAAGGCACATGGTTTGAATCTACCCGCTGCTCTGAAAGAGAGGGATGGGCAATCTCCTCCCATGAGATTTACTGCCTCTGAAGATCTGTTACAGGGTTAAGAGAAGGAAGTTCTGACTTGATGGCACAAGACAACTTACCAGAAAACTTGATATCAGTAGAGTTAAACATAGTTTTCCTAAATATCAATGGTCCAGACTTCTAAAAGGAAAAACAAAGAAATAGAAAATGTTAAAAAAATTGTTCTACTGTTTAAAAGTGCCTATCATTTGACCCTAGAAAACACACAGTTCTAATCCTTGTCTTCCTCCCTTTGGCCAGTGTGATTACTACTTTTAATGGAAATGTGACCACATCCCTCACTTACCTAAAGCCTTGTACCTTGTGTCTACTCCGTGCAGTTGACAGGGGACAGACATAAAGTAGGGCTGCGGTCACACCTCAATTTCTGCTGCTGCTCAGATGTGAGATGAGCCATCTGTGTACAAATTATCTATCTATCTTCTCTTGGGTACAAGAGAAATGTACCTTAAATAAAAAAAACTATCTTCCTCCTCAAATTGTTATGTTTTAGACTGTTCTTAAAACAGACCAAAAGTCTTCCACGAACCTATTGTGGTTATGTGCCTTCAAGCAGACTACTACTCATAATGACCTTATGGATGAATAACCAATCTGAACTCTGCCCTATCCTGGGCCATGCTCATCATCTCTGATATACTTGAGTCCATTGTTATAGACACTGTCAATCCATTTGGTTGAATGTCTTTCTCTTTTTCTGATCCTCAACTTTCCCATGCATGATGTCTTTTTCTCTCCTAAAATGTCCAAAATAAATGAGATGAAGTTTGTCATTTTTGCCTAAAAGGAGCATCCTATTTGCCCTTTCCCCAACACCTATTTGTTCTTTTGTCAGTCCAAATGAGATATTCACTAATCTTCTCCAACAAATACAACTCAAATGCACCTGACTCTTCTTCTGTTAATTTTATTCACTGTCTGGCTCTCAGATACATAGCAAGTGACTGAAAAGACTATGGCTTGAATCAAGACCTGTCTGGCTCTTAGAAATTTAGTTTCCATTCTGCTGGAGCTTTGCTGGTCAACCTAAAAATTGATTTAAAATGTTCTTTTACCCCTTCTCTATCTAGTTCTTTCCTTCTCAGCCTTCAATGCCATGCTATAGTCCCTCAAGAAGTCTGCGGGTGCCCAGACCAGGCCAAGCTCTCCCTTATACAGTTCAAGGATGCACAAGCCTTCTCACAACTGAAATCATGTAATTGATTACTGAGTTATTTCATGTCTGTCCCCTTCAAGAATATGCATCCTGTGAGAAGTGGTTTTTGGTGGTTTTGTTGTTTTTTTGTTTTTTTTTTTAAATAAAAAGAATGAGAGATTAGGATTTAAAGAAAAACATACAGGACCAATCAGTCTTTTTTTGGGAACCTCTTTACTTCAAGCACAAACAATAATCACAAAATCCATAGCCTGGATTCCTTCTCTGAGCTCCAGATCCACATCAAACAAACATGCCACACTAAGCTGCTTCACAGCAGACACACCTCTCTCTGTGCTTTACCATCTCTTCCAACACATCAATCTTGGTTGAAGGTGGTACTAAACCAGTCATTCAAGTTGTGGTTCTTTTTAGTCCTTCAACTCTTCTATCCCAGATGCCTCCTTTATCTCACAAACATTTTCCAAATTTAGTTTTCCTGACTATTAGTGTCTCAATTCAGGAACTCACCATTTACTGTGTAGACTTCTGCAATTGTTGTGTAGTAGTGTTATTCTATGCCTTACGTTGGAACCAACTCATGGTGCTGACCCTCCAGAGTTTTAAAAAAAATATTAGTTGATCACATTTAAAATTTGTTATTTCATATAAGGAAAATAAAGATTCTGACTTCACTTCCAAAAACACCAAACAGTAACAAAAAAAAAAAAATTAAAATGAGACCAAGAAATTCTGTATCTGCACCACTGCTATCCACTAGCTGGAAGCAGATGACAGCTGCCCTCTTCAAAAAGGCCCTGCACTCTGTCATCGTCATATTCCCTACCACCTACTCCTGTCCTACAGCTGGCTCACTACACCCACTGCCACAGTTTGTCTGATTCAAGCAGGTTCTGAAGTTCAAGACTCCTGGCCTCATGCTCAAAGCTAACTTCTGGAGACCTTAGTCCTCTCTGGCATGCTCACCAGCCTCGCTTTGATCAGAAACACTGGGAACTCCCTGTACTGTCCAGGCACATGGTGGTGGCTCCGTGCTACTCTACTCCTTCTTGACCAAAGTAATACCTACTCATCATTTAAGACCAGGCCAGATACTTCAGAAAGTAAGACTAAGCACCTTCTAGCTGTACTCTAGGAATGATACAACCTGCCACCATATACAAGACCACTAACTATTCAAGAATCTGCGCTACTTACTATCACATGAGCTTCTTGGAAAAAGGGCCTGTTTAAATTGATCTCTGCAACATGACTAACCAGTCTAGAGTCTGGCACCCAGTAATCACAGTTTTGCTATTACTATCAAAAATGGGGTGAAATGAGCCCAGTCTTCATAAAGTTGGGTTTTATACAGATCTGGATCAAACAAGACAACTCAGGCTAAAACTTATTTGTGACCAGAAGAAACATTTTTTTGCCATGTGCAAGACTCGGTCATTTGTTGGTTGAATTCACACCACCAGCCTTCCAGACACATTCAAGTCGTGGCTCAGTGCTAAGGTGCTATGCTGCCAACTCAAAAGTATGCAGTTCTAACCCACAGCTGTTTCATGGGAGAAGAATGGGCAGTCTGCCCCCATGTGAGTTATTGCCTCTGAAAACCCTCTGGAGGATCCGCTGTGAGTCGTTTCTGACTTGATGGTAGAGAACAGTATTAAAACCTGCCCATTCCATACATAAGTAGATGGAAGCCCTAAGTATTGTTCACTGAATATTATACTGGGCAGATAAATTCAATAATTTGAAATATGGAGACAATACGAAGAGTGCACAAAATCAAGAGTCGTCAAAGAGAAGGCTTCCTGGTAGAAATGACTGTACTGATCCTGAAAAGCCACTATCATCTGCTTCTCCGAGCAGCTCTGTGTTGTCACTGGAGTCACCGGCTACTTTCTCTGCCTGAGGAATCAATGTTCCGCCTTTAGAATACGGACATCAATTCAAAACATGGAGAGCGCGCCCATTCCAAACATACAACTAAGCGAGACCCAATAAAAACCAGGATAATGCCTCTCCCCAACTTCCTGCCTCTCTCCAGCTGGACTTTCCATAATTCTATCCCTGCATCCCTCCCACTTCCCAACATCTGACAGCTGGATGCCAAGCTTTCAAATGGCCTGCCCCCTTTCACACACTCCTCACTCCTGCCACCTCCAAACACACTGTCCCGAAATACTCCAGGAGGAAATCTGGAAAGTGAAGAATGACCAGTCCGTACTCCTTCCTCATTGAGAGGTGCTGGGGGTGAGGTGGGGAAAAGAAGCGGCATGGGTATTAAGCCGAAGTGCGGAAAGTCTTTCTGCAGCTTCAAGGATGGGCAGCATCCGGTAGACTCCACAGACGCCACAAGATTCGGGGTTCAGGTCTTAATCCACAAGGTCCCGATCAGAGCTGAGCAAGAGGCAAATCCTTCGGGCAAAGTGATCCTCGTTCATGAACAATGACAGCGTTACCAAAAGGAGAGGCATCTCGGTGCGCAAATCTGCTCCTATCAGAGAGAAGGCCCCCCAAGCCTGCCCGAGGGGCGGGGCCCGGGGCACGAAGAGGAGCCTGCGGCCCAGCTCGTGGGGCTGGACACGTGCAAGCGGCGAGTCGCCGGAGACCCCGAAGGGCCCAGGAGGCGCCCCGCCACGGATTCTACAACCACTTACTTCGTTGACCGTCGCAACCCAAAGTCCGGGCTCCGGGACGGCGTCTACAGCCACGAGGGCCCAGAAGAGAAGCCATAGAGCAACGTGCAGCAGCCGGACGCCAGTGGGCCGGGGGTGACGCGAAGGAAGCCGGGAACAGGGATGGCTGGCGGCGGCCATCTTGACACGGAAGCCGCACCTGGCGCCCCGTGACCCTGGCCACGCCCCGTGACCCCGCACGGGTGTATCTCCGCTCTCGGGAGGCGGGGCCAGGTCGGAGCTGTGTGGTTCTTGGAGAAGGCGGGCCCAGGATGCGGAGAAGGGTCTTGAGCCCAAGCTGTGGAGCTGGGGACTGAGCGGGGCAAGGGACAAGCCCAGGGCCTAGATAGAGGTCGGGCCACAACCTGAAGGTGCGATCGGGGCTTGGGATGAAGAATCGGGGCGTGGAAGCAGAGACCAGGCGGGGCTCGGGGGCGGGGCCTGGAGCGGGGCGGAGGTGGGGCTTAGGGGCGGGGCCGGAGCGAGGACAGGCGAGTGGGCACGGAAGCTAGAAGAGACAAGGCTTTCACGCCTGGCTGTGGCTGGGAAGGGTCTGACACAGTTGGAACCTCCTCTCCCGGGCTCTAAAGCCGATTGATTACATCTCTCTGCTTAGGATGTTGTTTTTGTTGTTGTTATGTGCCGTTGAGTCGCCTGCGACTCATAGCGACCCTGTGTACAATAGCCCTAAACCCTGCTCTGTCCTATGCCAGCCTCATTGTCTCCACACACCTAACCCCACCCGTTACCCCAGTTATTGAATCAATCCACCTCATATAGGGTCTTCCTTTCCTGCGCTGTCCCTCCACCCTCCCAAGCATGACGTCCCTCTCAAAGGACTGTTCCCTCTTTGCAACATGTCCAAAGTATGTCAGAATCCTGGCCTCCAATGAGCAACCTGGTTTCACCCTCTCTAGGATGAACCTGTTCGTTTTCCTATCAGTCGATGGTATATTCAGTACTCTTCTCCAGCACTACAGCTCAAAAGCATCAATGCTCCTTCTATCCTCCCTAGTAACTGACCAGCTCTCTGCTGTATAGCAAGTAATGGCAAAGACCATGGCCAGTATCAGGCACACCTTAGTCTCCAGAGTGACACCATTGCTCTTCAGTACTCTGGAAAGGTCCCTAACAGCAGACTTTCCCATCGCAATACATCTTTTAATTTCCTGGCTGTTTATGATTAGCGCCTAAATTTCCTCTCCTGAGGTCTCAGTTTCTTGAGTCCTCTGTACTGAACCGCCACAACACAATCGAAACAAATTATTCTTCAAATACATGGAAAGTGCATTGAGACCATTGCGAATTGAACACAGGCATTGAATTGTGAGGATACACACATTCGTTTGGAAGGTCTACAGCTTGAGAGCATCAGTCACTCCACAGGAGAGGTGGAAAAAGATGTAACATCTTGGGTCAGGCTCTACAGGATGGGAGTGGATGATGTGATCGTAGTAGAGGACCATCGTAATATTTAGTTCTTTCTTTTGTTCTCTGACCCATCATATACTTAAGCATGATGTCTTATTCCAAGGACTGGTCCCTCCTGACAACATAACCCCAAAAATGTGATAGGAAGTTTCATCATCCTTGCATCTAAGGTTCACCTTGGTTGCACTTCCTTCAAGACAGATTTATTTGCTTTTTTTTTCAGTCCGTAGGATACTTCTTCAACTCCACATTTCAAAGGCCTCACTTCTTCTTCTGTATTCTTATTATATAACTCCTACACACATAGAAAGCAGCTGCAAATAACCATGGCACTTTAGTCTTTTAACTGACATATTTACTCCTTAGAGCTTTGGAGAGGTCTTTGACCCAATGCAGCACATGTTTTGATTTCTTGACTGCTATTACTATAATTCAGTGATGGGGAAATGGGGGTAAGTGTGTCAAAGACTATAAGTTTGGCACAGGGTAGAACAGGGTTTAGGGCTGTTTTACATAGGTACGCTATGAGTCACAGGCAACATGATGGCACATAAAGACAACATTTACTATGACTATTAATTGTGGATTCAAGTAAGATTATATCATTGGCAAATTCAGTCTTTTCGCCATCTATCATGATGTTGCCTGTTTGTTCAGTGGAGAAAATTTTTGGTTTTTTGATGTTGAGATGTAACCCACATTGAGGTTTTTTTCAGTCTTTGATTTTCCACAGTAATTAATTCAAATCATCTTCACTTTCTGCAGGCAAGGTTATGATCTGCATTAAACAGGTTGTTGGTGAGTCTCCCTTCAATCTTAATGCTACATTCTTCCTTTTATAGTCCAGCTTCTGGAATTAATTGCTCAGCATACAGATTGAATAGGTATGGAGAAAGGATACAAACCTCATGCACATCCTTCCTGATTTGAAACCATACAGTGTTCCCTTGTTCTGTTCAGATAACATTTTCTAGATCTATAGATAGCTTTCTCATTAGCACAATTAAGTATTCTGAGATCCCCATTATCCCATTATTCTCAATGATATCCATAATTTGTTATGATCCACAGAGTCAAATGCCTTTGTTTAATCAATAAAACAAAACAAAACTAGAAATCTTTCTAGTATTCTTTGCTTTCAGCCAAAGTCCACCTAGCATCATTCCCTTTGTGACACAGCCTCTTCTTAATCCAGCCTGAATTTTTGGAATTTCCCTGTAGATGTACTTTTCTAGACTATTTTGAATAATCTTTGGCAAGATTTTATTTGCATATAGTATTAATAATTTGGTTTGATAATTTTCTTTGTCTGTTTCTCAGTCCAAGGTTTATCATCCAAAATGTCTTTCCTAGCCAATGATTAACTTTATTTTGTGCTCAACTATTTATTGTATTAAGGAGAGAGGACTGGATGGGATACAAGCCTGCCCCATAAGAAGCTTATATAAACTCATGAGACCTCAGTGCTAGCTCTCTTTTTTTGGGGAGGCTTGCCTTCAAAGCGTGATCTATAATACTCATCAGTCTCTGCAAAACCAGCCTGCATACCTCCAGTCATATGAGTCACTCCCCTGATGGGTCTGAGTCTCTGGAAATCCTCTTGAGTGAACCATCAAACCCAAGGCGCATAGAGAAGCTGGGGAACTGATCAGAGGAGGAGCTATTGATGTCAGAAATTATGGATAATTCTACAGCACACCAAGCATCTGGGACAATATAGACTCAAGTCTTCTTGTAACTGGTCTGTAATTATTTATGTTGTTGAATATCATCAAGTCAGAGCCAACCCATAGGTGACCCTCTAACAGGTCCTCAAAGGCAGATCTTTCTCCTGCAGAGCAGCTGATGGATTCAAACCACAGGCTTTCAGGATTACAGTGCAGCTTCTTACCATTAGACCATCAGAGCTTCCTAATACTAATCTTGTTGTTGTTGTCATGTGCCATCGAGTCGCTTGAGACTCACAGCGACCCTATGTACAACAGCTCTAAACTGTGCTCTGTCCTATGCCAATCTCATTGCCTCCGACACACTCATCCCGATTGCCCCAGTCACCGAATCAGTCCATCTGCCAGAGGGCCTTCCCCACCGGCGCCTGCCCTCCACCCTCCCAAGCATGATGTCCCTCTCCAAGGACTGGTCCCTCCTTACAACATGACCAAAGTATGTCAGACAAAGCCTCAGAATCCTTGCCTCCAAGGAGCAGCTCAGTTTAACCCTCTTCAGGATGAATCTGTTTGTTTTCTTAGCAGTCCATGGCACCTTCAGCACTCTTCTCCAACACCAAAGCTCAAAGGCATCAATTCTCCTTCTATCCTCCTTGGTCATTGTCCAGCTCTCTGATGCATAACAAGTGATTGCAAAGACCATGGCCTGTACCAGATGCACCTTAGTTTCCAGAGACACACCGTTGCTCTTGAGTACTTTAGAGAGGTCCCTAACAGCAGACTTTCCCATGTCAATACTAATCTTAGCTAAATGAAATATGTATACAACTGATGTTAGAGTATTGAGATTTGCTACGAAGGTTCATACTCTTTGTAACATATGTCTTTGGTAAAAAGGGGGTAAACAAAAGAATGAGAAATCTTTGGTCTTGGGAATGGGATAAAGAATACCCATGGGTTAAGGCAGCTATTATGGTACAGTCAGTTACATAAGGCAAAAGTCACTCATGGGATATGAAGTTAGTGGACCTAACTTCTGAAAAGCTGGTTAACTAGATACACACAGAAATACAGGGTCATAAGGATAGAATGAAATTTACAATCCTTGGTTTTTGCTCTCAGTTGTTGTTGTTGTTGTTGTTAAGTGCCGTCGAGTCACAGGCGACTCATAGCGACCCTATGAAGGAGTCCTCAACGCTTGGGTGTCTCTCATCCTCTCTCCAGGTTCTTAGGGTTTCTGGAGACAATCTGTTACGGAAGTGGATGCCACTCCTCCTTCCAGTTGCTCTCAGTAGTGGCAGCATATGCAAGAGAAAAGTGTGTAGGAACTAAGATGACTGAAATCAGAACTGAACAAATCCTACCAGGACAGAGTCACACCCCTTAATCTCAGGCTCTACCGGGGGGAACCAAACACAACCCATGTGGGAGCAACTAGAAGTACTTCTCTGGTGTATGGTCACAAAAAACTAGGGAAGATCGGGAAACTGTTTCAACCAGGGTTTATGGCATAGGGGAAATGCATTAGTTTATAGATCGCAGCTTCCTCTGGAAGCATTACTAAAATGGATTGTAAGAGTGATGAATTTAGGGGCAGCATCTGCGGTTCTGAGTGCTGCAGAATGGAGGAGCATATTTGGATTAATGTAAGACCCACAATTATCTATATAACAGTCATGAAAGACATTGCAAGATACAGTCACACAACAGATTAACCCAGAGAAGACAATTAGGTTGATAGAGTGGATTAGTTATGTGATTAGGTTTGTTTATCCTTCCAAGACAAACAACTTCTCTCCTTGTCTAAGTAACAAATAGAACATTCCAGAAGAAGCAGTTGATGTTCTACACATGTAAACCATGTTGGGATGGGTTTATGGCACAGAAGACATTCATCCAATGAATAATACAGAGGCCATGGCAGAAATGGTAATTGTGGGAGCTCCTCCTTCCTGGGTACCTCATATAGCTTTGCTACTGGAGATCATCAGCTCTATGGGAAGCCAAACTTTATACCAAATATTATATGAAAACCCTTGTTCAGGAATTGAAGGAATTACAAATTTATAAGTTAGGATATCTCTTGTTGGCAGATCACAGAAAATGAGCTGTTTGTTCCCTGCAGACAGGAGACAGGTAGGGCCCCCCTACAGAGGGAGTGTTACTTCCTGGGAAATACTTCCTGAGCTAGAGCATTAGGTTGACAATAGAGACAATTTTGGCTTCGTTTACAAGGAATTCCTTTTATTCTTTGCTTCCCCAGATTATCAATCCTTGTTGAAGGCTGCAGTCCTTGACCTTCTGCAGCAAGTGCTTCAGGTCCTCCTCAGTTTCAGCAAGCAGGGTTGTGTCATCTGCATGTTGTTGATGACTCTTCCACCAGTCCTGATGCCACATTTCTCCTCATACAGCCCAGTGTCCTGGATGATCTGTTTTGCATACAGATTGAAAAGGTATGGAGATAGAATACATCCCTGGTGGACACCCTTTCCAAATTTGAACCATGCAGTGTTTCCTTGTTCTGTTCTGATGACTGTCTCTTGGTCCAAGTATAGTTTCGCATAAGCACAGTGAAATCCTCTGGGTTTCCCATTCTTCTCAGAAGTCAGCCATAACTTGTGATCCACACAGTCAAAAGCCTTTGCATAGTCAATGAAGCATAGATAGACGTTCCTCTGGTACTCTGCTTTCTGCCAATATCCATCTAAGGTAGTTAAAATATCCCTAGTACCACACCCTCTTCTAAATCCAGCCTTCACATCAGGCAGTTCTCTGTTGATATGTTGCTCCAGTCGTTTTTGGATAATTTTCAGCAGAATCTTGCTTGCATATGATATTAATGATATTGTTTGATAATTTCCACACTCTGTCAGGTCACCGTTTTTTGGAATGGGAACAAATATCGATCTCTTCTAGTCAGTTGGCCAGGTGGCTGGCCTCCAGATTTCTTGGCACAACTTCGTGAGCACATCCAGGGCAGCATCATTTTGTTGAAATATATCAATTGATATGCTGTCAACTCCTGGAGGCTTGTTTTTTGCCAATTCCTTCAGAGAAACTTGAACTTCTTCATCACCACAGGCTCTTGCTCATAAGTTATGTCATGAAATTCTTCTGTGTCAGCCAATTCCTTCTGGTACAGTGACTGTGTACTCCTTCTGTCTTCTTTTAATGCTTCCTGATCATTCGACACTCTACCCAAAGCATTCTTAAGTATTGCCACTCGTGGCCTGAATTTGTTTTCAAGTCCGTCAGCTTAAGAAATGCTGAGCGAGTTTGTCCCTTTTGATTTTCCAACTCCAGCTCTTTGCATGTTTCATTACAGTATCTTGCTTTGTTGCCCTGAGCTGCCCTTTGAAATTTTCTGTTCAGCTCTTTAATGTCTTAATTTCTTCCTTTAGCTTTGGCTTCTGAGTGCTTCAATACAATATTCAAAGTCTCATCTGACATCCATCTTGGTCTTTTCTTCCTCTTCTGTCTTTGCAATGACCGTTTGCACTCTTCCTGGATGATAGCCTTGATATCCTCCCACAGCTCATTTGGTCTATGGTCATTGGTGCTCAAGGCCTCAAACTTTTTCCTGAGATGGTTTTGAAATTCTAGTGGGATAGACTTAAGATCAAATTTTAGTTCCAGTGGATTTGACTTCATTTTCTTCAACTTCAGCTTGAACTTGCATATGAGTAGTTGGTGGTCTGTCCCACAATCAGCAACTGGCCTGGTTTTCACAGCTGATATTGAACTTCTCCAGTTAGTCTTTCCACAAATGTAATTTATTTGATTCCTATGCATACCATCAGGTGAAATCCATGTGTATAGCTTGCATTTGTGTTTCTTATAAAAGGTATTTGCAATGAATAAGTCATTGAATGTGAAGAATTCTATCATTCTATCTCCTGCCTCGTTTCTGTCATTGAGTCCATGTTTTCCAGCTACTGATCCTTCTTCCCTGTTCCCAACTTTTGCATTCCAGTCACCCATTATTATCAATGTATACTGATTGCATGTTTAGTCAGAGACTACTGAGGAAAATATTTATCTCAGCTGGGTGGAGATTTTTAGATGGTTACTCAGAAATGGTATGAATATAGCAGACATTGACAGAGTTGAGACAAAATTTCTAAGGCAACACTACAGGAGGTTGAGTGGACCAATGAAGACTCTTTCTATTCCCCTCCCCCAACATCAAGAAGCATAAACAAGTCTGTTCTATTCATCCCAATCATGAAGTAATTAATGAGGAACCCACTCAGAATCACTTGAAGCAGACGCTCAGCTAATTGAATATATTTTTGGTATGGATATTGTGTCTTATAGAGGTACACTCTCTCTACTAGATATTGTAAAACTAAGGGCTTGTATGTTTGCCCTGAGGCCACTTGCTTTGTTTACCTTCCATGAATGATAATTCCACAATTTAATTCTGAGATTCACAGATTTTTTTCTTTAAGAAACTGTTAATGGCAGTTCTCTGTTTTTGTTATGCCTAAGAATGCCACCTTAAAGGACTAAGACATGTGTATACAAGAAATAGAAACACGCTTTATACTGCAGAATAATTTTCTGCATGCAGAGGCTCCCTCCCTCAGTAGAAAGGTGGCAAGAGAAAAGCCCCGAGTCCCCTCTCGTGATTGTTTTTAAGGCCTTCCTGGGTGCTTCTGTCCGGGGCAGGGAGTTTGGGAACATGGTTGGTGGGTAGGGGGATCAGTCATGTGGGTTGGCTTTTGGTAGGTTGGCTACTTTGCCCACCTTTGCCCTCTCTGGGTCACGTATGCACTTTGTCTGTTCTTGCTTTGAGTCACATAGGGCGAGTAAATTTTAAACTTTGCAAGGACAGATGAGACTTTACTTGGTCCATCTGTGTTTGCTCTACCCTTCCTAAGCTAAGAATTTTTATGGCCCGCTTCTGCCTCTGGAATTAATGGATGTTTTCAAGGTTGAGTTTGAGTTAGGCTTCAGGTGGGCACCAGACACTGTCCCTTCATTTTCAAGTTGCTTCCCCCAACACTCTTGAAGGCACTGTATCAATAAATACATACCGTGACTAATCCAAAACAATGCTTGCTAAATCAAAATGGCTCAGAACCAATCTCTTTCTCTAAAGCTGAATCATTATTATCCTAAGAAATAAAAGGAAAACAAAATCATAGTAGTGAGAAAACACACGTTAATATTTTCAGAAAATCTGGCTCCAGGAATTTTATCTATGGCTTGTTTTTGTTGGTGTGTTTTTTTTGGGGGCGTCCCCCCCCCTTAAGCAATGGATAAAAGCCCTGGACAAGTTGGGAATGTAAAAGCTCAGCTAGCAAACCAAGGTCTGGCAACTGGAGGCTACTTGGAGGCTACCTGATGACAAGATCTGGCAATTTACCTCCCCCAAGTCATCAGTCACTGAATCAGTACAGATATGTGTTGTTTAAACACATTGCTGCACACTTTTAAATTGAGACAGCACTTAGAAACACATTTTTTTTCTCTGTCATTTACAGCAATGTGTTAACCATATGTTTGGTGAGATAAGCAATTGTGTAGTTCAAATGGAACGTTTGACAGAACACAACGGAAACTGGTTGCCATTGAGTCAATCAGACTCTTTTTAAAAATATATATATGTTTGCTTCCAAAATTCACAAACATTGTATTTCACATTTTATTTCATTCACATTGTGTTTCATGTAATCATTCCCATACATTGTGTTTTCTAAAATTAATCATCATTAATTAAACTACCCAGCATTACCCCATCTTTTCAGGTCGCTGCCATATCTTTCCTATCTCCTCTGCTCCCTCCTTCTACCCACAAAATTGTGGGACCTCTTGATTTCCCCACTGCCCACTCTCACCTCTTCCCCTTTAAGCCCCATACGTGTTTTATTAGTTGTCCTTCTATTTTTACAATAATGGTCTTATACAGGATTTATCCTTATGAGACTGGGTTAATTCACTCAGCATTATGCTCTCTAGTCTCTCCCAAAATATTTTTTTAAAATAGCTTCTGAGTGCTGTGTAGTATTTCATTGTGTGAATGTACCACAATTTATCAATCTGTTTTATTTTGGTTGGACATTTGGACTGTTTCCATGTTCTTGGATTGTGAAAAATGCTGCTATGAACATTGTTGTACAAATCTCCATTTGTGTCTCAGTTCTAATATCCAAGGGGTCAGTCTAAGGTGTGCCTGATCCAGGCCATGGTATTCCCAATTACTTGCTATGTGTCAAAGATAAGAACAATAACTAAGGATGACAGAAGAAAAATTGATGCTTTTGATCTGTGGTGCTGGAGAAGAGTCTTGAACATACTGTGACCATCAAGAAAAAAATAGATCTGTCTTAGAGAGGCTGAAACCAAGTTTCTCCTTGGAGGCTAGGATTTTGAAGCTCTGTCTCACCTTCTTGGGGCACGTGGCCAGGATAGACTGGTCTTTGGAGAAGGATATCATGCTCAGAAGTATGGAAGGACAGTGCAGGAGAGGAAGACTCATGCTGAGATGGATTGATACAGTAACTAGGACAATGGGAGTAAATGTGTTGGAATCAATGAGACTGGCTCAGGACAGTACAGGCTTCAGAGCTGTTGTACATAGGGTTGCTATGAGTCACAGGTGACTTGATGGCACATAACAACAACAATATATTCTAGCAGTGGAATAGCTGGGCCATATGGCCTTTCTATGTTCAGCTTTTTAAGGAAATGCCAAATTGTCTTTCAGAGTGGTTGTACAATTTTTTTTCTTCACACAATAAATTTATTTATTACGTAGGATAATATATTTTATTATGTTTGGTCGACTCCTCTCAGGCTCTTGGGAAGCTCTCCTTGCCAGAAGGCAGGAGCATGGTGGTGGGAGTGCAGGAATCGTGGCAAGCTTTTGAAGTCAACTGCTTTTCTGGGAATGTGTTTGACGTGCAGGTTTGCTCTGTCCCTGGAGTGAGGCTAGCCAGCCTGGGCCTAGGGTTTGAACCAGGAGGCGGCCTTAGGCCCAAGGCAGCTGGGAAGAAGTGGCCATGTTGTTCCTGGTTTGGCCGGCTCCTCTCAGGCTCTTGGGAAGCTCTCCTTGCCAGAAGGCAGGAGCGTGGTGGTGGGAGTGCAGGAATCGTGGCAAGCTTTTGAAGTCGACTGCTTTTCCGGGAATGTGTTTGACGTGCAGGTTTGCTCTGTCCCTGGAGTGAGGCTAGCCAGCCTGGGCCTAGGGTTTGAACCAGAAGGCGGCCTTAAGCCCAAAGGGCCCTCGGGCCTGTGTCCCTCGGACCAGGTTCAAATTGTCTTCCTGTCAAACATTCTTCTAGGTGGTATAGCACTGGTCTGTGCATTGCTGTACAGAGGTAACTCGTGGTTGCGGTGATGCTGAAGCCTGTGACAGTGATGTGCCAATCGTGGTAATGGGCACCCACGGTGGACAGCGTTGGCTGGAGCGTCCCGACTCAATCAAGCCTGGAAGCAGGAGCGGCATCCACTTCCAAAATTGGCTTGGCTTGGAAAACTCTATGTATGAACAGTGCTCAGGCTGTTCGTTCATAGGGTTGCTATGAGTCGTCTACGACTCGACCGCATTAAACAACAACAACATGTAGGTTACTTAGGGTTGCTATGAGTCCAGGCAACTCAAGGGCACATAACGAAGTATGAAGTAAATGGATTCTGGAAGTGAGTTCTCTTGCTTTGGTGAGGGTTGAGTGTAGACTGTCTTGGGATTTTTTTGTTTGTGGTTTTGTTTGCTTTTTCTCCCCTTCACAATTGGGTGTGAGCTGATTGGATTTTCTGGATTTAGCTAACAATAAGCTATCCTAAGGCCTTTGGATATGGTGTTAGTTGTGTTTGGGATGAACATTCTTCTAAGTGATATAGCACTACTCTGTCAATTTGCTGTGCTGAAATGAAGTAACTTGGGCTTGCTGTGATGTGGAATGCTGGGCCACAGGTGTGTCAAATGCCATAATGGTTACTCATCATGGACAGTGTTTGGTAGAGCTCCCAGAACTGAGACAGACTTGGAAGTAGGAGTGGTATCTACTTCCAAAACAACGTGCTTCCATAAATTCTGTGAACAAAGAGAAACAATAGTTATAGATCAGGATTCAGGTCTTTTGTTAATGGGGTCACTAAGAGTCGTGCTTGACTTGACAACACTTAATGAAAAGAAACAATAAATTTATTATATGACTTTTCTGACTCTTAATTCCACCTGCAGACTATATAATCAATTGCTGTTTCAGAAACAAAACATTTGTACATAAAAATATAAATTTTGCTTATTAAAAGTTCATGCACCATGAATAGTAAAACATACAAATAGCACAAGTTAATGACACCTTCATGCACCTGTTCTAAAAGAATTTAAAATGTATGATACACCTTCCCTCCCACCCCCCAGCTTCTAGAAAAAAAAAGTCTCACCTTCCATATTACTGTAACACTATAGAAGGAAATGATACAGCAACCACCAGCTGTAGCTCATCAATGACAGCAAAATTTTACAGTCCCACCAGCAGTGTATGAGAGATCCTACCTCTCCACATCCTCTTCAACATTTATTACTTGCTGTCCTGTTAAACTTTGCCAGTGTTCCAGGGGTGAGATAGTGTCTCATTTAGATTTTTTTTTAATTTTTTTTAGCATTTCATGTGTCTGTTGACCATCTGAATGTCTTTCTCTATGAAAATTGTTTTGGTATCTTTTTGCCCATTTTTTAATTGATTAATAATATTTTTCTTGTGGAGGCCCTGTAGGATTCTGTAACCTTTTGTTATGAGACCCTTGTTTGAGATGGTATTGCCAAATGTTTTTCTGCAATTATAGGTTTTCTTCTTACCCTACTAGAAAAAGGTTTTGATGCACACAGGGATTTAATCTTTAGAAGGTCTCTTTTATCAGTGTTATCCTCTCCTGGTTGTGTATTTCTGGCTGTAATTGTCAGCCTCTTTATACTATACGCTAGGACTTCTAAAGCTGGTCTGATTTTTTTCTCTTATGATCTTTATGGGTTTGGACTTACCCCTCAGGTCTCTGATCCACATTGAGTTGATCTTTGTAAGATGCGGATCTTGATTCAGCTTTCTGCAGGTAATAGCCCTGCTTTGCCAGCACTGTTTGTTGAAGAGGTTGTCTTTTCCCCTTTTGATAGGTTTTATTTCCTTTTTGACTATCACTTGACCATAGGTAAATCGATTATTTCTGGATTCTCTGTTCTGTTCCATTGGTCCATGTTCCTGTCTTTGTACAAGTACAGTTTTGGTTAATATGCTGTGGTTTTGAGATCAGGGAGTACTATGCCTCCCACTTCATTTTTGTTTTTCAGAAGTGCTTTGCTTATTCAGAGTTTTTTCCCTCTCCAAATAAACTTGACAATTGTCTGTTCAATCTCATTGAAAAATTAATTTGGTATCTGTATTGGGATTGCATTGAAGATATAGAGTGCTTTTGGTTGGAATATCATTTTCAGTATATTGAGTCTTCCTATCTATGAACAGGGGACACTTTTCCATTTATTTAGGTCTTTCATTGTTTCCTGCAGAAGTGTTTTTTTTTTTTAGTTTTCAATGTATAGGTCTTTTTTATCTCTGTTGTTATTGTTATATGCTGTCAAGCCACCTGGGACTCATAGCAAACCTATGTACAACAGCTCTGAACACTGTTCTATCCTGTGCCAATGTCACTGTCTCAGACACACCTACCCTCCTTACCCCAGTCATTGAGTCTGAATCAATCCATCTCATTGAAGGTCTTTCTCTCCTGCGCTGTCCCTCCAACCTTGCAAGCATGATGTCCTTCTCCAAAGACTGGTACTGCCTTGCAACATGTCCAGAGTATGTCAGATGAAGCTTCAGAATCCTTGCCTTCAAGGAGCAGCCTGGTTTCACCCTCTCTAGGATGAACCTGTTTGTTCTCCTAGCAGTCCATAGTATATTCAATACTTATCTCCAGCCCCACAGTTCAAAGGCATCAATTCTCCTTCTGTCATTCCTAGTCCTTATCCAGCTTTCTGATGCATAGCAAGTGAATGCAAAGACCATGGCCTATATCAGTAGCATTTTTAGTCTCCAGACACATATTGTTCATTACTCTTCAGTACTTTGGAGAGATCTCTGAAGATGACTTTCCCAATGCAATTCCTCTTTTAATTTCCTGGCTGTTGGTACTGAGTGTTAATGGTAGAGCCAAGCAAATGAAAGCTGTTAACAATCTTAATCTCTTCACCATCTATTATGATGCTGCCAATCAGCTCAGTGGTGAGAATCTTTGTTTTATGTTGGACTTCAATCTGTATTGAAGGCTGCAGTCCTTGAACTTCTATACCAAACACTTCAAGCCCTCTTCAGTTTCAGCAAGCAAGGTTGTGTCATCTGCATAATGCAGATTGTTAATGAGCCTTCCTCCAATTCTGATACCACATTTCTTCTCATAGAACCCAACCTCCTGGATAATCTGTTCTACATATAGATTGAAAGGTATGGAGATAGGAGATAGGACACATGCTTGGCACACACTCTTCCCCATTTTGAACCATGCAGTGTTTCCTTGCTCTGTTCTGATGACTGCCTCCTGGTCCAAGTATGGATTTTGCATAAGCACAATCAGGTGTTCTGGATATAGGGACAGACAGTTTAACCATCTCTTGGCCCATTTGGATTCCTTTTATGTTCTTCTCTTGTTGTATTACCCTAGCAAGTACTTTCAAGACAATATTGAATAGGTGTGGTGACAGAGTGCATCTTTATCTGGTCCCTCTTTGGAGGAAAATGCTTTTAATCTTTCTCCATTGAAAATTATATTGACTCTTGATTTTGTGCTTATAATTTTCACTATATTGAGGAAATTCCTTTTTGTTCCTAATTTGCTGAGTGTTTCAGTCAGAGAGAGGCATTGGATTTTGTCAAAACTTTTTCTGCATCAATTGCTAGAATCATGTGCTTCTTATTATTTGCTTTGTTAAAGTTATGAATTACATGGATTGTTTTTCTTATGTTGAACCATCCTTGAATACCTGTTATGATTCCCACTTGCTCCTGATGAATTATTTTTTTGATGTGCTGTTGGGTTATATTGACCAGCATTTTGCTAAGGATTTTATCATCAAGAAAACAAAAATTCTTACTACTGGGCCAATTGACAGCATTAGGATGGATAGTGAAATGATTGTGATTGTTAACAGCTTTAGTTTGCTTGGCTTCACAGTCAACACACTTGGCACCAGCAGCCAGGAAATTAAAAGACATATTGCAATATGAAAGTCTGCTGTTAGGAACCTCTCCAAAGTACTGAAGAGCAATGGTGTCACTCTGAAGACTAAGGTGTGCCCAATACAGGCCACAGTCCTTGCAATCACTTGCTGTGCATTAGAGAGCTGGCCAGTGACTAGGGATGATAGAAGAATTGATGCCTTTGAGCTATGGTGTTGGAGAAGAGTACTGAATATACAATGGACTGTTAAGAAAATGAACAGATTAGTCCTAGAGAGGGTTAAATCAGGCTCCTTCTTGGAGGCAAAGATTCTGAAGCTTCATCTGACATACTTTGGACATGTTGCAAGAAGGGACCAGTCCTTGGAGAAAGATGTCATGCTTGGGAGGGTGGAGGAACAGTGCAGGAGAGGAAGACCCTCTATGAGGTGGATTGATTCATTGACTAGGGTAATTGGGGTAGGTGTGCTGGAGACAGATTGGCACAGGATAGAACAGGGTTTAGGGCTTTTGTACATAGGGTCGCTATGAGTTACAGTCGACTCAACGCACATAACAACAACCACCACCAATAACATATTCATGTGAGATGTTGTTCTGTAGTTTTTCTCCTTTTTAGTAATATCTTTGCCGGGTTTTGCTATTAGGGTTATGCTTGCTTCATAGAATGATTGTGGGAGTGTTCCTTCTTTTACGTTTTGAAATAATTTAAGTAGAATTAGTGATAGATCTGGGAATGTTTGGTAGAATTTAGCCATGAAGCCATCTGGCCCAGGACTTTTTTTTTTGTGAGCTACTTTTTATGACCTACTCAGTTTCTTCTTTTATGGTGGGTCAGTTCAGTTCTACATCTATCCATGTCAGTCTGGGTAGGGCATGAGTTTCCTCCAGGTTTTCAAATTTTTCAGAGTATAGCTTTTCATAATATTATGTTTTTATAGATTTCATTTCATCTGGTTCTGTTGTGATGTTGCTTCTATAATTTCTTAGTTTAGTTATTTGTGTCTTCTCTCTTTTTTAAAATTTGCTAGTGGTTTGCCAATTTTATTGACCCATTTGAAAAAACTAGCTTCTGTTCTCTTTGATGTTTTGGTGTTCTGGTCTCTTCAGTTGTTTTCTATTTCATTGATTTCTGCTCTTGTTCATATAATTTACTTTCTTATAGAGGTTGTGGTGTTAGATTATTGTTATTTTTCTGTTTGATGGAGGTGTCAAGTTAGGGCATTAATTTTACTTATTTCTTCTGTAGTTGTATATTTGCCTCAGAATAGATTTTGGTATGTCAAATTTTCAGTATCATTTGTTTCAAGGAACTTCTTAGTTTCATTCTTTATTTCTTCTGTAATTCAATCATGTTCTTGCAGGATGTTATTTAGCTTCCATATAGGTGGTTTCAGAAACTTTATCCTTGTTGTGGTACTAGAAAATACTTTGTATTATTTCAGTGTTTTTTAATTTGTTAAGGCTTGATTTGTGTCTTAATATATGATCAGTTCTGGAGAATGTACCATGAGCCCTTGAAAAGGAAGTGAGTTGAGTTTTAGTTGGGTGCAGTGCTTTGAATACATCCACAGGGGACGTGTAGTAAATCACACAAAAAGAGATTGTCCTTCTTTCTCTAGCTTTTACTGATAATAAACATATACTATTATAGTCCCTTCTTGACTGACTTTTTTCATTTTGCATAATTTCCTTTATGCAGTGTTTGTGAATTCTTTACTGCATGTTAGTGTTCCATAGTACTTCACTGTGTGTACCATGGACAAGGAAACTCCACAGTTTCTTAATACATTTATCTGTTGATGGACACTGCTGTCTTTTTACTACTGTAACTAAGAGTCCAATGAACATAGATGTGCATACATATATTTGTTTGGGGGGGGGTTAGGGTTTTTTTT